>NC_091953.1:61612266-61912266 GCF_031021105.1 Erythrolamprus reginae
CTATCAATTACAAAATGTGACATCATGCATATCCTACAACGGCCAGAGGTGGGTTCTAACTTACCTCCTTGCTGGTTTGCTTTCTCCCACACTGCGTGGCCACGCCTTGCAGGTATGTATGCACTTTGAATGTGTGCATGTGCAATGCCGAAAAATCCAAAAACCTTTTAAAAAAGAGATGGCGATGCAGGCGCCATGCCAGAAACTCAGCTTCTGCACATGAGCAGAAGAAAAAAAAAACTCAGAAAATTTCCCCCCCAAAATAAAATAAATAAAATAAAATTTAAAAAAGATAGTGGCGCCCATGGACCAGCACCGACAAAACTAGTTCCATGACATCATCATTATGTCACCAGCAGCTTGCCACTGGTTCAGGTGAACCGATCCAAACCAGGAGGAACCCACCTCTGATGCCGGCACATAATGACATCTTTAGTTCTTGTTAAAAACTCAGTGACAACACTAACTACAGAGCTTGTTGTGCATGTAATAATATAAAGTAAAAGCTTAAAAGATTTAATATTTAGTTTCTTTGATCATTCAGCATAATGGCTCTGACCTCACTCATCACCCCCAGATAGGACACTATAATATTTTTTAAAAAAGTGAATTCAGTATAGGTTGTACAAAGGTGTCAGATAAACATTGCAGAGCAAATGTCAACCTGTTTTTTTTCTAAGCTGTTTTTTTTCTAACATACTTTTGCATGCTTGGATATGTATAGTTTATCCTTTCTCACATAAGATATGTTCAGTTTTGGGCTTTTCCCTGGAGAAACTACAGAACTGGCCTAATTCCTGAAACGAAATGGCAGAATTTAATTGCTTATAGACTGATTGTGACTCAGGGCATCTCATATTATTAAAATAAACGGTTATTTAGAGCATTGTGGAATGGACAGATTGTAAGAAACTTTGTTTAGTATATAGTCGACCAAACAATGTTGTTTGGCGGGCCCCAGGGGAAGAGCGTTCTCTGTGGCAGCCCCGGCCCTCTGGAATCAACTCCCCCCAGATATTAGAACGGCCCCCACCCTCCTTGTCTTTCGCAAATTACTCAAGACCCACCTTTGTCGCCAGGCATGGGGGAGTTAGGATATTCCTTCCCCTAGGCCATTACAAGTTATGTATGGTATGTTTGTGTGTATGTTTGGTTTTTATAATAAGGGTTTTTAGTTGTTTTATTAAATTGGATTGTTACATGTTGTTTTTTATCATTGTTGTTAGCCACCCCAAGTCTGCGGAGAGGGGCGGCATACAAATCCAATAAATAATAATAATAATAATAATAATAATAATAATAATAATAATAATAATAATAATAAAAATAGTGCTTACACACTGCAGTGGAGGCAAATGAGATCTTAATTTGAAGAGAAAAATATATATAAAATAGAGAAATATTAATTTCTGGTAGGGCTATGTTAAGAGATGTACTTCTGTTTTTTTGCTGCCTAAAATCATTGAGAAAGGATGTGATCTCTTGTTTTCCTTACATACAAGCAAACACATTCCTAGTCCATAGGAATGGAAATCTGGACCAGGGACAATAAAATAAAAGCAAACCAGATGGTCTGCCAAGTGGCTTCAAGGTCATAAAATAGGCTAGGCAGCTGTTATGGTGTTATGACCTGTGCTTTTTTCATGCTTCATTAGGAGCATGAATTCCAATTTAGCACGATGACTAGCAGTGATATATGCAAGCATACTTGACACTGAAATATCACACACACTTGTATATGTGTGTTTGTGTGTTTGTGTGTGTGTAACACACAAGTGGAGACAAGCTGCTTCACTATGAAATTATGTAACTGGGCTTGATAAATTGACAGTTAAATATTGAACATTAATGAGTAGTTACGATCGGCCTGTCCTCTCCCTTTCTCTCCCTCAGGCTTCCCCACAGAAACCTCTATGGAGAGGCTTCTAATCCAAACTTAATCCAAATCTAATGTATTTGAGATGGAGAGGGGGAGTGGAACGTCTAACTCCATAGCATGGAGTAGCATGTCTAAATTCCCAGCCCGCAGGCCGGATGAGTCATGCACTGGCCACACAACTGACAGCTGGAACAGAGTTATTTTCAGGTGGGGAGGGGGAGTAGAACATCTAACTCCTTAGCATCAATATATTAATATAATACTGTATAAGAAATGCTAATAATCTGATGGTCATTTCAAAAAAATCTTTCTTAGCAAGCAATTAGAAACCAAGAGGAACATATATGCCAAGTTTCAAGTTTGAAGGCTTTATGGTTCTGGAGATTTTGTGATGATGCATGAATGGTATTTGGCAAAAAGAAGCAGCAAATCCCTGTAAGGGTATGGCTAGCTGATGAGAGCATAATAAGATCAAAATAGATCTATACTAGTCTCCCTTCTTTTTCATTATCAGCAAAAATATGCTATACATATAGATTATTGTTTGTCAGCTATTAAAGTTTGACTGACTTGGATATGGCCTCTGGAGGGGCTGAGAGGCAAAAGGGAAACAGAATGCTCCTCCCATATTTGGGTATACCACTGTGATTAGACAGAAACCCCCCTATATAACTCTTCCCTGGTACAAGCTGAGAGAAGGAGAGCTATAGTCTAGAGCTGTGTTTCCCAACCTTGGCAACTTGAAGATATCTGGACTTCAACTCCCAGAATTCCCCAGCCAGCATTCGCTGGCTGGGGAATTCTGGGAGTTGAAGTCCAAATATCTTCAAGTTGCCGAGGTTGGGAAACACTGGTCTAGAGCAATGATGGCAAACCTATGGCAAGGGTGCCACAGGTGGCATGCGGAGCCATATCTGCTGGCACACTAGCCATTGCCCTAGCTCAGCTCTAACATGCATATGTGTGCCGGCCAGTTGATTTTTGTCTTGCATAGAGGTTCTGGGAAGGTGTTTTTGGCTTTCAGAGAGCCTCTGGGGGTTGGGGGAGGGCGTTTTTACCTTTCCCTGCTCCAGGGAAGCCTTTAGAGCCTGGAGAAGGCAAAACATGAGCCTACCAGGCCCACCAGAAGTTGGGAAACAGGCCATTTCTGGCCTCCAGAGGGTCTCTCGGGGGGTGGGGGAAGCTGTTCTCACCCTCCCCAGGCATTGAATTATGGATGTGGGCACTCACACATGTGCAATAGCATGCACACATGCTCTTTCAGCACCCAAGGAAAAAAAGGTTTGCCACCACTGGTCTAGAGGTTAAAGCCACTGCCTTAGAAGGCAGACTCTGCAGGTTCAAATCCTGGTAAGAGTATGGCTAGCTGGTGAGAGCATAATAAGCTTGAAATAGATCTATTCTAGTCTTCCTTCCCTTTCAGGTTTTTTTTTTTTTGCCAGTAGCTTAGGAATCAACTTATATTGCCAACTTCCCTAAAGTGCCCTGGGAGAATCTTTAGTATTTGTTTTCCAGCTTGCCTTAGAAAACCTGCACAGCTGAGAGTTAGCAAAGTTGAAGCTAAGCTGAATTTTCAGTGCAAAGTGCAGAAAGCTAACTCAAGGAGTTGTTTAGCACTTTAGTACACAACTGAACGTTTACTGTAATAGAACTATTTGAGCCCAAAGTCTTCCATGACAATACATGTCTCTTTCAGACCAGAATTAATGCCTGCAGTTGAATCTTGGACAGGGAATGAGAAATTAGTCTTTGAAATTGGTCTCTGATGACTGTCCCCAAGTTTTATAATGCCATTTTTTGATCATTCAAATTTTGATAGTATTATTCTGAACTAGCCTACCATATAATAAATGTTCAGCGTTGGTTAAAACTTTAGACAAAAACAACCCATTAACAACTCCTGAATATATTCTCTGTTATAGGGTAACATACATGCCTTGGTAGGGCCTGGTCAATGTTTAATGCATAAGAAGAGGAGAACTGAAATTAATGGATAGTTCTTGATATACTTCACCCAATTATAAAAACTATTGATTGATGGAGAATTAAAATTCCTCTGTTAATGGTGTGTAACTCCCTTCACTGCTTTATATTTGTCTATCTGGTTCCCCATTAACTTACTTATTTATATTGCAATTATTAAAAATAATCTGAAAGCAAGAAAGTGTCTAGAATAAAAGTCAGCAATCTTTTTGACCTGAAGGGTTACACAAACCTCTAGAAAGTCTTATTGAGGGCAGATATTTTCTCTTTCTGTTATAGTTGTAATCATATACTATGAGCGTTTAACTGATCTATCTAATTTCCCAGAATTACAGAATAGAATACATTGCAAACTACGCAAATGGACTTGGTTTATATAACTCATTAAGAGATACTCGATAGCTAGCTAACGTTAACATTAGCCAAACACAGAATGTTGTGGAAATGTGTAAGAGTGTGTAGGTCTTTCTCTGATTGGGCTAAGCATATTGTGTGAACCCCTTCAACTCTACACCCATAGAGTGTCACTTTGTTGTTTTCAACAATCCCAGTAAGTAGGTTACCATTTTCAATTGCTACTAGCAGTCTTGATCAGCACGGTTTTAGCGTTCTCCGTGAGACTACAACATTATACAAACATGAGTGATTACCATTGGGTAATCTTTTTCCTGCAAATTAATTGGGAGATTAATCTAGATCAAAGAGTGATTTGAAAAGAGACAAGCTGCTTCTAATTGTAGAACAAGAACTTTGTATTAACTGCATCCTCTGATTAAGGAAGATAATATATTTCTATTAGATTTTTAACTAGCTGTAAGCAAAAAACCCAAGTCTTCATTCCTTGAAGAATAGTACAAACTGGATTTTAAAGAACTGTGCTGTTCCATGCTGCATTATTTTATTCACAGTATAATAGTATATGTTTCTTTCAGTATAAACACTACATTAAAAAATCTAGTAAATTAATATTTGCATACATAGGCAAAGGAAAACATCTAAAACTGAAACATGCAATAAAAAACAAGAAATTTCTTTTCTGTCATCTTTATTTGTAAGCCTTGTCGAATAAAATTTATCTGGTACCAGAAAGAAAACAAATCTGGCACTAGACAAATAGTTATGTAACAGCAATTTAGCCTTTACTTTAGTTTGCTTGGATCTAAGAGTAAAGGAAAATAAAGGAAAACAAGGTCATATCGTAAAGCTGATCTGATAAAATAATAGGGCTGCGGGTACATTAAATTGGAAAGTTTCTAATGCTGTCATTCAAAAGATAACTTTCAATTCTAGATGATATTCCTCTGTGAATATGGTTGAAAAAAAGCAGATTGCCGAGTGAGATTGCTGAGTGAGTAAACAAAAGGTTCAAATAACGTACCCATTGCAAAATTCTACAAGTAAGGTTGATCTCTACGTAAGTGCCTTATACATATATAACATGTATGAATGAGGGGAAATAATACAGTAGATAGGAATGAATAATTATTCAAATTCACAATAGTACCAAATAAATTTAAGTTTAAAGGACACAAATTCATAAATTACACACAAAACCAGGTGAAGTTACTTAGCTCCCAATATTCTATAGTCTAATAATATTTTAATATCCTGTATTTTAATAAATATAATACTGGAAGCTTTGCTAACAGTTCAAATTTTCTTTAACAAAACAAATGGACAGATGATTGATTGATCGATAGATTGATAGCGTGCCTTCCGTTCCCTGCCCTAATGTTTCTCTCTTACTAGTATCATAGATATAAACATTGTTAGATCTTTGTATACCACCAATACGTACTTGATAAAACATATAGATAAAATAAATAAATAGATAGATAGACAGATAGGTAGGTAGGCTAGCTCGTGTTACTAATTTGTCAAAAACTCTCCAGGTTTATGCATACATACAGTATTCTTTCACTCTGTGTCATGCAGTTTTTTAATGGCGCTTCTTATTAGACTAATAAACAACCAGTTTGTGCAACATAGAGGAAATAGTGACTTAAATTTCTATTTCTATTATGATGCTACTAAATGGGTGTATAACAAAATAAATTGTTATAAAGGTCAATGCCAAAAGAAGAAAATACAAAGAAAATCATATATTTAACTCCACTCCACTACTGGTTAGTATCATCACAATTGATACGTGTCTGCCTACTTTCTTGTTAGGACACTAGGAAATATGCCTTATTTTTTGCAGTTTCCATGGTTTCTTATTAATAATGACATTTTCCTGAAAATTAATATTTGAATACACATCAGACTCCAACATTTCCCCCCAACATTGTTCCTTCCAGATATGCTGGGCTGTGACTTCGGAATTGCTAAATGTTGGAAATGGAAGGAATGGCTTTGATAGAGAGCCTTGATCACTTTCTAAATTAAAAGTTTGGAGTTACTGATGGTGGCCTTAAATATAACTTTACCAGTAGAATACTCCAAAGTTTCATGGCACCATGAATCAAAATTATACAAGAAGTTCTTGTTCCAAATTCAGTGCAATTAAATGTGGATTTTTGTTGCATGAAAACATTTGAGCTAACATTTTAAAATATTAACTATCCCAAGAGTCTCCAACTTTGGGGCTAGCAGGCACATGTAGTATTTTGAGAATGTGTTGTAGCTACTTACAGAACACTGCTGCCATGGGGAGGTTTACAGTTTCTAAAATGGTTGCTTTGATTGGCAAGGCTGTTCACAAAACAAAACAAAATTACCAGAAATAAACTATAAAGGTTGTACATTACTGGCACTTCTAGTCCATGAATGTTCTCCAGCAGTCTCAACTTACTATTTATTATTTCAATCTAACAGAATGTTGGTAAGATATTATGTAAAGGGAACAGGAATCTGACAGCAGCATAATTTTCAGGAAACTGAACAAAGTGGGGCCAAATTTAGAATGATGGAGGAAAACAAAAAGAGAGAGAGAATGATTTGAAGGAAATATTCAAAAAAAGGAGAAATTTTGTTTGAGTCTGCTGGGGGAAAACAAAATCTCTCAATTCATTTCTAGAATTCTTGGACAAGGACTGAACATGCTGCCCATTCCCAATTTCTAGTCATACGACTCAGAGCTGACCATATGTAGACTACCCTCAGTTTCCCAGTGTATATATGTTGTGGTTCAGCCTGAGGCTGCTCAGGGACCGGCTGTGTCTCTGCTGGCTCCCTGCCCGGAGGAGGATGACAGCGAAGAGGAGGGGGCTGAGCAGTCGGACGGGGGAGAGGACAGTCAGGAATGGGACGAAGGAGAACAGCATGAAAGCCCCGGGGGGAGGGCCTCTCCCCAGCCAGTAGTTTGGAGTCATTAGGTGATGAAGCACAAGCCGTCATTGACATGCGACAGAGACGTTCAGATCAAAGAAAGGAGCAATTAAAGAAGTATTATCAGCACTGAATTAGGAACAGCTGGGCTTGGGTGTGGTCCTCCTTAGCAGGGTTTAAAAGGCAGGCAAGCCCTTGAAGCCATGTGGAGTGTTATCAGTTGGAGTTACGGTGACCTGCTTTGTTCTCGACGTCTATGTTCCTGGCTTGTGGCCCAGCAGTTTGGAAGACCCGTGGGAGGGGTAGGTCTGATATCTACAGCCTCGTCTTGGCAGCAAGAATCCTGTATTGCTGCATGGACTTCTGCCTTCGTGGATATATTTGAAGATACAGCGTTTTCCTGTTTATAAGGACATTTTCTGTTACCTGTGTTTTTCTTGAATTTTATAAACTGCCTTTGCCTTTTACCGGTGTGTCTGGCTTCTCTTTTTGGGTTGGTCTTGGCTTCCGGAGTGACCCAGACAGAACAATATACATTCATAGATATTGCTCATAGCTACTGCTGGCAAAGCAAGTAAAAGAAGCCACATCTTCAATTTTGAACTTGATTTCTTCTTGAGCTGATTCAGTTCCCAAGCAAAGCTGTGGATGTCATTCATCGATTTCCTTCTGTTAAACAGATTTAACAGAATAACAGAGTTGGAAGGCACCTTGGAAATCTTCTAGTCCAACCACCTGCTCAAGCAGGAAACCTATATCTGTGACAGTGAACCTATGACACATGTGCCACAGGTGGCACATGGAGCCCTCTCTGTCAGCATTGATTAGCTCAGCTCCACTCCGCATGTGTGTGTGCCTCCTGCTGGCCATTTTCGGGTCAGACACACGCAAGATTTCTCCTCACTTTCTGCGGCCCAGGCCTTCTCAGATCTCTGGAGATACCATCCCAGTGCTGTTTGGACATACAGTAGTACCTCTAGATACGAGCTGCTCCACATGCGAGTATTTCAAGATACGAGCCAGGAGGGGAGAGTCATTTCTGTTCAAGTCCCAAGCTCAAATTCGGGATACGAGCCGAGCGTCCACAAGGTGGTGCAAGAATCCTTGCTTTTGGTTATCTTGGAGGGGAAAAACAAAGTCTAAAGCTATTTGTTCCAGATACGAGTTTGCTCGACATACAAGCTCCCTTCTGGAATGAATTATGCTCGTATCTAGGGGTACTACTGTACAAGGCTTTCCCAGCTCTGTTTGGTGTTAGGAGGCTTTCCCCTCACCAAGCACTGTTTTGGATGTGAAGCCAAAACAGGGGGTGACACACATGCATACATGGGGATCATGTAGGCATGTGCAGGGGGTGGGATGTGCGGGAGGGCATTGCATTATGAATGTGGGCACTTGCACATGTGTGACAGTGTGCACGCACAAACGTTTGGCACCCAAAGGAAAAAAAGGTTCGCCATCACTTCCCTATACCATTTTAGAGAAATGGTTGTCCAATCTCTTCTTTAAAACTTCCAGTGATGGAGCACCCACAACTTTTGGAGGCAAGCAATTCCACCAGTTAATGATTCTACCTTTCAGGAAATTTCTCCTTGTTTCTAGGTTAGTTCTCTATTTATTTATTTGTTTGTTTGTTTGTTTGTTTGTTTATTTATTTGATTTGATTTGTATGCCGCCCCTCTCCGAAGACTTGGGGCAGCTAACAACAGTATAAAAAGACAATGTAAACAAATCTAATATTAAAAATAATCTAAAAAACCCCAATTTAAAGAACCACTCATACATACAAGCATACCATGTATAAATTCTATAAGCCTAGGGGGAAGGGAAATTTCAATTCCCCCATGCCTGATGACAGAGGTGAGTTTTAAGGAGCTTACGAAAGGCGAGGCGGGTGGGAGCAACTCTGATATCTGGGGGGAGCTGATTCCAGAGGGCCGGGGCCGCCACAGAGAAGACTCTTCTCCTGGGTCCCGCCAAGCGACATTGCTTAGTCGATGGGACCCAGAGAAGGCCAACTCTGTGGGACCTAACCAGTCGCTGGGATTCGTGCGGCAGATCAGTTTCCATCCATTTCTTCTTTTTCTGCCTTCAGATGCTTTGGTTAATAGATTGGCTTCTTTATGGCAGTCCCTTAGATGTTGGATCATTGGATGTTGGATCATTGTTTTAGAATACTTGCAGAGTTTGACACAAGGGTGCCATTTCAATTTGACTTTCTTGTTTTTTCTTTGAAGACATTTCACTTCTCAATGGGGGTGGGGTACTGCCCAGGGGGGGGGCACAGTGGGGTAGCAAAAATGGAGCTCCACCCCAAAGCCCCCAGTTTGCACTGGAAGATGTTGAAAGAAAATGCAGGGCGTCCTACAGAAGCCATGCTCACAGTGTGGTAGTAAAAATTTTGGTAGCCCTTCACTGCTGCTCACCCAAGAAACTTGTTCAGCTCTTATTAGATGGTGGGGAATGGAAGGATTTATATTTCTTGCAGACAGCTGGTCATTTGCATTCTTTTTAGAGAGTCATTTACGCCACTTGGAGGTTTATCTGTGTCCTCAGCAGGGGTGGGTTATAACATACCTCACTGCCGGTTCACTTCCTCAATGCCGAATAAATGATTAATTAAATAAATAAAAGCTGAAAATAAGATGGCGACCACATGCACAATGCCAGAACATGCTCAGAAGATTTTTTTTTTAAATTCAATAAAATTATTATTATTATTTATTATTTACTGGATTTGTATGCCGCTCCTCTCCGCAGACTCGGGGCGGCTAACAACAATGATAAAAAAACAACATGTAACAATCCAATTTAATAAAACAACTAAAAACCCTTATTATAAAAACCAAACATACACACAAACATACCATACATAACTTGTAATGGCCTAGGGGAAGGAATATCCTAACTCCCCCATGCCTGGCGACAAAGGTGGGTCTTGAGTAATTTGCGAAAGATGAGGGTGGGGGCCGTTCTAATCTCTGGGGGGAGTTGATTCCAGAGGGCCGGGGCTACCATAGAGAAGGCTCTTCCCCTGGAGCCCGCCAAACGACATTATTATTTCTTTTAAAAAAAGATTGTGATACCCATGGACTGACACCAACCGAACCGGTTCCATGACATCATTATGACATCACCAGCGAGTCACTACAAGTTCAGGTGAACCAGTCTGAACTGGGAGGAACCCATCTCTGGTCCTCAGGGTCACCTGAGTAGTGCAAATGGGTGTGGAGCCACTATGTTGTGGACAGGAGGTAGATGATGTTGCTTTCCTCCTGCTCTGTTGAGAGACGGCTGTTCACTTTTGACATAGATGGTCTCTATGACCCCTCTTTCAAACAAGTGGTACTCTCTGTCCAAAATGTAAACTTTACTCTCTTAAAAAGAGTGCCCTTTATCTTTCAAGTACAGATGGGCTGCTGAGTCTTGTCTTGATGGGTTTGTTTTCCTGTGTTATGCCATGGAAAACAAATGCATCAGGACAAGATTCAGCAGACAAGACCCAAGCACCTCTCCACCCAGCAATTAGCACCCAAATCAGCATAGATTAACTCCAAAGTTAACATTAGACTGACAATCAAGTGAACAATACCCTAATCAAGAAACTGCCAAAGGAGCCAACAGCAAGTAGCCTAATCAAAGAATATGTAAGACCACTCCCACCAACACTGACCTGGAAGCCACTAGAATATAAACGGACTGCAAACTGCACTCCTTATTAGCACTGATGAAGTTACCAAGGTTGGATAATGAAATGTCAACCTCAGAGAGCACCAAGGACCCCTCATGTCAACCCTGAGCTACAAATATTCTTCTTTATTAAGACATCAAATACAGCAGTGTTTCCCAACCTTGGCAACTTGAAGAGATCTGGACTTCAACTCCCAGAATTCCCCAGCCAGCGAATGTTGGCTGCGGAATTCTGGGAGTTGAAGTCCAGATCTCTTCAAGTTGCCACGGTTGGGAAACACTGAAACACAGGAGCAGATTGCTACTACTGCTGCTACCCATGCGCTACATGCACAGCTTCGGTTGTCTTGTGTGCGCGTGCTATGCACATGTGTTCCCAGCACGTTTTAGCTTCTGTGCATGCCCAGGAAGCAAAAATGCACTGAAATCTTGCAAGGGGATGTGCATGCGCAAGAGATTTTGGTGTTCTTTTGTTTCCGCACATGCGCGAAAGCGAAAGATCACAAAAATCTCTGTTGCGTGCACATCCCCTCACAAGATTTTGCTTCTGTGCACGAGCACAAAGCAAAAAATATGGGGAAAAAATGGTGGGACTGCTACAGGACGGTCTTGTGCAAATTGTGCAATCTGGCGGCTGCTACCAATCCTACTGCACTGGTAGCAAACCACTACTGATTATATATCTCCTGCCCAGAACCTGTCCTTTCAGCAGTTTCAGGAAGACTCCCCACCCATTTTATTATTCAGGTGACTCTGAGGACACAGATAAACCTCCAGCTGGCCTCAACGACTTTCTAAAGGAATGCATTTGACCAGAGTGAAATCGGCGGCGGCACAGTAGTGAGGTTAGTGGCGGTCACGGAGGTGTCCCGAGGTGACTTGCCGAACAGCTGAGGTGAAGAGGGAGGCCCTGGCGGTAGCACTGAGGAGTCGGCAGTGTGGAGAGGCCTGGGGTGTGGCAGTCGTGGTGGTGCTTGGGAAAGCAAGGCAATGAGCTGAACAGCTGAGGAAGAAAGAGGCCGTGATGGTAGTGAGAGGCTGGCTTGTTGCGTAGTGTGAGGAAAAGCGGGTGGTGGCAGTGAAGGGTGGTGCTACCGGGACTCAGAAAATGGCGAGCAGCGTGAGAGAGGGATTATAAAACTCACAATCAGTAGGAACACCCTCGTCACCAGTATTAAATCTCTGTAGGAAGGAGTGTGGCTGCCATATCATGTTAGGATAGGATTTAATATCTGGACTTCTAACATAACTGTCTTATACACTTTTATTCCATTAGCCAGAATAGGACTGAACGTAAAAACCACATAAAGACAAGTCTGCATTTCTGGTGAACTCTCCTTGAGGAAGTGACTGGCCATAAAGCGGTTCATGGCAGCTCCCCTTGAATAACAAGAATGTGTCAGCAGGATGAGAACTGTGAGATAAAAGGATGCATATTTACATTTCCTGGGGTAAACAGGACGGAAGTAGCAATAAAAGACCTTGCTTTGTGGTAAACAGGAGATAACCATATTCACAACAAAGGTCCCAGGAAATTGGCCATGAGAGACATTTGTTCAGTAGAAACTAGTTACGTGCCATATGTAGATAGGAAGGACTCAGAAGTTGTGTCATATCTTAGAGTCATGTTATTGGATGTTTGTATACCACTTGACATATACGTATAACCGTACCCAATTTGCATATTCCCCCCAATAAAAGGAAGTGCATGGCCCAAAACTGTGTCATTTCACCCAGAGAGAAATGTGTCCAAGTTTTCTTTCTAGGATTCGAATTCGTGAGTGACCCCACGCGTCTGGGTTGCCCTAAGTACCTCTGAAGACCCTGTTCCCCACAGGGACTTTGCGGCAACCGCAAAGGAGTACGCCATGCCAGCAGTTAAGGATAAACCTTTATTTTAACTTGTCAACAACAACAATCAGAATTGAACAATGAGGCCACACCTGGAAGCTATTTATATATGCTGCTGCCATGTATGGTCAACCAATTAACTAGGAGCATTTTCCCACCAGGGAGAAACCCTGAACATAACCCCTTCCATTCCCCACCATCCAGTTAAAACTGAAGAAGCTTCTTAGATGAGAAGTGAAATGTCTTCAAAGAAAAAAAAAAAACAAGACCAGTGAGCATCTTGAAAACACCTTTGGGACACCATAACCTAGATCAGGAGTCTTCAACCTTGGCAACTTTAAAACTTGTGGACTTCAATTCCTAGAATTCTCAAGCCATCTTTTATTCTGAAGGCAAAAGAAAGTCAACAAGTCTTAAAGTTGCCAAGGTTGGGGACCTCTGACTTAGATGACTGAGAATCTGCATAGACCTTTACAGAGCTTGAGAATTTTTAAATAAATAAAAATTATATTTTCATTTACAAAATATTCTTTTCCTTCTTTTTTATTTAAAGATATCTTTAAAAACAAGATGAGACATGGAGAAGTGAATTTCAGGAAAATATTTGAAGGCATCTTATTGGGGAAGATGGAAGGATAGTCCAGTAGTTGTTTTCTGTATGTAATTCATGAACTTGACAATCTGCTTAACAAATTTGCCTAGTTCTATTGTTAAGTAGAAATCATTATGTTATTTTTGCCCATCATGGAAACTGCAGTTTAATATTTCCAAATGTAAAATATTGCACTTGGGGAAAAGGAATCCTCAATCTGAGTATTGTATTGGCAGTTCTGTGTTAGCAAAAATTTCAGAAGAAAAGGATTTAGGAGTAGTGATTTCTGACAGTCTCAAAATGGGTGAACAGTGCAGTCAGGTGGTAGGGAAAGCAAGTAGGATGCTTGACTGCATAGCTAGAGGTATAACAAGCAGGAAGAGGGAGATTATGATCCCGCTATATAGAGCGCTGGTGAGACCACATTTGGAATACTGTGTTCAGTTCTGGAAACCTCACCTACAAAAAGATATTGACAAAATTGAACGGGTCCAAAGACGGGCTACAAGAATGGTGGAAGGTCTTAAGCATAAAACATATCAGGAAAGACTTAATGAACTCAATCTGTATAGTCTGGAGGACAGAAGGAAAAGGGGGAACATTTAAATCGAAACATTTAAATATGTCAAAGGGTTAAATAAGGTCCAGGAGGGAAGTGTTTTTAATAGGAAAGTGAACACAAGAACAAGGGGACACAATCTGAAGTTAGTTGGGGGAAAGATCCAAAGCAACATGAGAAAATATTATTTTACTGAAAGAGTAGTAGATCCTTGGAACAAACTTCCAGCAGACGTGGTAGATAAATCCACAGTAACTGAATTTAAACATGCCTGGGATAAACATATATCCATCCTAAGATAAAATACAGGAAATAGTATAAGGGCAGACTAGATGGACCATGAGGTCTTTTTCTGCCATCAGACTTCTATGTTTCTATGCAGTTATTTTCTATCATTAGCTGCCAGGCACTAGCTGTAATGCAAACGTTCAGTATATAAATGGCAGGATTTATAAGGTACCCTACACAACTTTATATAGTGAGAGGGAATTGGGAAGGAAAAGAAATCATAGACATGTCAAGTCTTGTGATAAATACAATATCCAGAACATTGAGTTATTGTTGTTGTTAGTATATGACATTGTTACAATAGTCAGACCACAATGCTATTGTGGGGTAGTGGTTTGGCTTGCCAAGGTATCAGTCCTGTTATAGGACATGCTTGTGAATTTCCCACTTGGCTTTTCACTAACTGGCTTTTCCTGCAGCATCACTCAAGACCTCCTCACTTCCTAGAGCTGCCTGGCAAATGGTGTTGCAACTGGCAATGTTCAGAGTTATTATTCAGAGCCATCAAGAATCAAACTACCTGCACAGATCATTCCCTACTGAAGTGGTATCTATCCATCTACTTGTATAAAATGTGCTTTCAAACTGAGTGGACAGAAGCTGAGGCAAATGACAGGAGCTCACTCTGTCACACAGTGTTAAGGCTCGAATCATTGAAGCTGTGCCACTGTGGTTCTCCATTGAGTTGTTCAAACTAACCTATTCAAAATAATGCTTAGGGGTAGTGATTTCAGACAGTCTCAAAATGGGTGAACAGTGCAGTCAGGCGGTAGGGAAAGCAAGTAGGATGCTTGGCTGCATAGCTAGAGGTATAACAAGCAGGAAGAGGGAGATTATGATCCCGCTATATAGAGTGCTGGTGAGACCACATTTGGAATACCGTGTTCAGTTCTGGAGACCTCACCTACAAAAAGATATTGACAAAATAGAACGGGTCCAAAGATGGGCTACAAGAATGGTGGAAGGTCTTAAGCATAAAACGTATCAGGAAAGACTTAATGAACTCAATCTGTATAGTCTGGAGGACAGAAGGAAAAGGGGGGACATGATTGAAACATTTAAATATGTTAAAGGGTTAAATAAGGTCCAGGAGGGAAGTGTTTTTAATAGGAAAGTGAACACAAGAACAAGGGGACACAATCTGAAGTTAGTTGGGGGAAAGATCAAAAGCAACATGAGAAAATATTATTTTACTGAAAGAGTAGTATATCCTTGGAACAAACTTCCAGCAGATGTGGTTGATAAATCCACAGTAACTGAATTTAAACATGCCTGGGATAAACATATATCCATCCTAAGATAAAGTACATAAAATAGTATAAGGGCAGACTAGATGGACCATGAGGTCCTTTTCTGCCATCAGACGTTTATGTTTCTATGTTTCTATGCAGAATGTTATGTTAACAGTGACAACTGCAAAATACAATTAAAGTTTCCCAAGGAGCCACTAAATGGTTTAAATGGATTTCAAACTGTCCATCTTCAGGTAGATGGATAAATTTGATATGGATTATCAAATCAAATAGTTAGATCGAGACAGTTTCTGTACATACTAATCACCATCAGTTCAGTTTGGAAATTACAAATTTAATGTGTCAAATCAAGGCAAATAATTTCATTTGAAGGGTTGACTAATTTGATTTAACCTCTTTCACATAAAACTTCAGGCAGCCTTAATATCTATATCAAAGCTACTGCAGTACTGTGATAAGAAATTAGTTTGTACTAAATAACGCTGGTTAAAAAAGTTAAAATTTAAAACATTAGAAAGGTTTGAAGGGAGATAATACCTATTTTAAATTAATAATAGAACGAGGCTACTTCTCTTGCTTTAAAATATTATATTTAGGATTCAAAAAGGAACTTTAATTTTAATACCTTGAATGTTATTTTCCTGATCAACTTAAAATCGCTAGTTGGATGTAGGAACACATGAATATGCTAGGTATATAGAACCTATATGAATATATTTATCATTAATGTATGTACAGGATATTTGGCACATTTTTCAGAGCATAGCAAAGTAGAAAAGCATAATAAATGCTTGAATAAAGAGCTGACTGCTAAATTTCTTCATATTATGTATATGGTGACAAGACAACTCGGAGTGAAGAGACCTCTTTTGGTGGTCACTAAGCCTTGAAACATTTTTTGTTCACATTTCAATGTGATTTTTTGCAAATTATATTTCCAAATCCATTGTATCTCAGACTATATTGTAACAGCCACAATATGAAGTTCTGTCTTTTAAGAAACATGAATCTCCTTATCCTTTTGCTCTGAAAATAAGCAGGCCTGTGGCATTACTTTACATTTTGTGGCCATTGCAGTTAGCACATCATTCATCAGGGAGGAATGTTGTGTAACAAAAGGATTGAAAATAGAAAGAAAAATCTTGTAGCTATTTATTCAAATAAATCCATTTTACTATATCTTGTGACTTGAAACCAATCACAATAGATGATATATCGGCATCATTTAAAAATTGACACAGCACTACACTGCCAACAAAAAGGCAGTGAGTTATTTTCTTTTGCAAATGCTCTTCACTCCTCCACTAGAAACAGAATATCCTACGAAAATAGACTAACAATCCTGGGCCTAGAAAGCCTAGAACTATGGTGCCTAAAACATGATTTGAGTATTGCCCACAAGATCATATGCTGCAACGTCCTACCGGTCAATGAATACTTCAGCTTCAACCGCAACAACACAAGAGCACGCAACAGATTCAAACTTAATACGAACCGCTCCAAACTTGATGGTAAAAAATATGATTTCAACAATCGAGTTATCGAAGTGTGGAACTCATTACTGGACTCAATTGTGTCAACCCCTAACTCCCAACATTTCTCGCTTAGACTCTCCACGATTGACCTCTCCAGGTTCCTAAGAGGCCAGTAAGGGGCGTACATAAGTGCACTGGTGTGCCTTTCGTCCCCTGTCCAATTGTCTTTCCTTTCTTTCACCTATCTTATATATTCTCTTCCTTTCATATATCCTCTCCTCTAAGTTCACTTTTACCCTTATATACATTATCACATGTCTATTTTTCTTCCTATGTATTTGTGTATTGGACAAATGAATAAATAAAAATAAAATAAATAAATATTTCCCCAATTTGCCCTTGTATTTACACATGAATTAAGCACCAGACCTTTTCTTTAGAAGAGTAGCAAAGGAAAAGCAAGGCCGAAAGCAGAAATGGAAAGGATTGTGCCATGGTTGCAGCTGAACTTCAAAGTCTATTTTTAAACCTGGGAAAGTTCCCAGAGAGAGAGAGACCTAAATAACTAGGACTGCAAACTTTCCTGAAGAATAGGCTCCACATTTGCACCCAACCTATTTATGTCAGCTTTGGCATCAACAACTGAGATCATATAGGGCAAGGGCGGGTTCTAACTGTCCTTGCTGCTGATTGGCTTTCTCCCGCTCCACACGGGCGTGCATGTGCATGTTTAGTAGCATTTTTTTTTAAATGCCAAAAACAAAATGGCTTCCGCATATGTGCAGAAGAACCTCGCCCCAAATAAAAAAAAATTCAAAAAAATCTCCCCAAAAGATGGTGGCTTGCACAGACCAGCACTGACTGATCCAGTCTCGTAATGTCATTGTGCCATCACCAGCGGGTTGCTACTGCTTCACGCAAACCACTCCGAACCAGGAGGAACCCACTTCTGATTTGGGGGGGGTATATCCTTCAGTGGGGCTACATTACATCAATTATTAAAGGGGCAAGCCCCCCTAAGAGCGGTAAATCGCTAATCGATGGTCTCACTAGTGGAGTTGCCACTAAGGGGCAGGTCATTAAGAGCCAGGGTTGCTTAGTGGTTAGAGTGTAGCACTGGAGGCTACTTCAGCTAACAGCTAGATGTAGTTTAGCAGTTCAAATCTCACCATCAGCTCAAGGTTGACTCAGCCTTCCATTCTTCCGAGATTGGTAACATGAGGACCCAGATTGTTGGGGGCAAAATGCTGATTCCATAAACCTTTTACAGAGGGCTGTAAAAGGATTATGAAACGGTATATAATTCTAAATGCTATAGTTATTGCTATTAATGTCCACCAAGGTCCAGTATCAACTTTTCCCTCCTCCATGCATGGTTTTTATCATGGCTTATTCATTCTACTCTTGGCTTATGTCAGGCTAATGACTGATGTTTTCCATGACTTATCAACATTCATTATTCTAACCATTGTCTATCCATCGCAGTATGACAGCCTCTTCTACATATTTCCAGCCACTGTTTTCCACGACTTCTTTAAGAAGAATAATTTTGATTCTCCATGTTTTTATTATGTAATTATTTTTTAAACATGCTATTGCCTCAGATCTTTGCTATTAGCATTTTTCTATTAATTAAAACTTAGCATTGGTAGAATGCAGTGTTTAATTGGTAGAATGCAGTGTTTAATTTCCATACCAATAATCAAAAAATAAATCTCTCATTAATTATCTTTATTGAACTGCTTTATGTTACTGTTATGAAGTAAATGTGCCAAACATTTGCCTCCTTTTACTTAATGAATAAACATATATCATATTATGATTGCAATCTTAAGCACAATTATCTATAACTTATCTCAATGTTGCCTTATCATTGGCTGGAAATAGATAGGGATACTAAATGGTAAGAGGAACAGAACTTGACATTTTATTTTAAGTCAGAATTTGCAGTATTTTTCTTGTTGCCTTTTTAATGTCCTCTCCATAAGATAAATGTGACGATTACCATATTTAGATGGAATATAATAAACAACAGGACAATGTAGATCTTTTTTGTGGGGTTTACTAAAGTTTTTGTGAAAGAGGTCTTGAACCTGTTTAGCAAAGCAATATGGTCACCTTACGCTTAAAGTAATGTGCAGTACAGTAGCTGAAAGAGACTTCTTTGCTTTTGTTAGGGTTCTGGAATAAAACTCGCATCTTTACTTAGTAAAGCCCATCTTGCTGCTTTTGATCATGAATTCATGAAATTCCTTGTCTGGTCCTAACAAACAGTGCTGATGTCCACTAATTGTATTTTCAGAGAACTTTACGGTTCTTGTTCTTCAGCATTAAACAGAAATAGTTATAAAAGGGTATGGGACTACATTGGGAACGAAGCCTTGGGTCAGTCATTCTCTCACAGCCCTAGAAAGGAGGCAATGGCAAACCACTATGGAAAATTGTGCCAAGAAAATTCCAAAGATCAGCCAGGCACTCATAAGAACCAGGACTGGGTCAAAGATTCATTTCCATGAACATGGACTTAAGTTTCAAATAATTCATTATCAAATTGTTTGCTTTATAATGTATTTGATTTTTCACTCAATTTAATTTTGCTACCAATTGTGCATTTTTATATATGCTATTGCATATTACTCTCATGAAAACTTGTAGCAGATTACATGAACTCAATCTGTATAGTCTGGAGGACAGAAGGGAAAGGGGGTATATGATAGAAACATTTAAATATATTAAAGAGACAAATGAGGTTCAGGGGGAAGTATTTTTAATAAGAAAGTGAACACGAGAACAAAGGGGCACAATCTGAGGTTACTTGGGGGAAAGATCAGAAGCAACATGAGAAAATATTATTTCACTGAACTTCCAGCAGACATGGTTGGTAAATCCACAGTAACTGAATTTAGATGCCTGGGATAAATATATATCCATCCTAAGATAAAATACTGGAAATAGTACAAGGGCAGACTAGATGGACCATGAGGTCTTTTTCTGCCGTCATTATTCTATGTATGTTTCTATGATCAGGCTATTAACTTTATTTTGAAGGCAAAAGGAAGATTAAGAGAATTGAATGGTTACATGGTGGCTCAGCATAAGACTTCAAAGAATTTATGACCAAAATTCCAGTCCCAATGATGGTTGTAACTTGAAGACTATCTGTAATGCTGGACCCTGCATAGCTTCTGCCCATCCAATGTGATTGAACAATGAGGGCGCACTCTAACATTAGACCATTAAACCTTGACAGCTTTAAGTTGAATGGAGTTTAACTCCCAGAATTTTGGTCCAGGAATTCTGGGAATTGAAATCCATTCATCTTCAAGTTGCCAAGGTACATGTACACTGGAGTATTACAGTGGTACATTTAAACAGTATAAATCAAACGATGTCACATCTATTGGATCTAGGCAATGTGATTTTTCTGTTGCAGCCCCTGATCTCTGGAACACCATCCCCGTGGTGATTCATATAGTTCTTAGCCTATAATTGTTCCTGAAGTTGTTAAAAGTTGCTCTCAGACACTTATTTATTATTTTTGTTTGTTTTGTCAAGTACATATCGGTGGTATACAAAGATATAATAATATTTATGTACATGATACTAGTTAAAAAAACACATTAGGACAGGATACAGAAGACACGCTAGTTCACTGATGCGTGCCCCTTATGCACTTTACTGTACAACTATACCTCTACTTAAGAACTCCTCTACTTACGAACTTTTCTAGATAAGAACCGGGTGTTCAAGATTTTTTTGCCTCTTCTCAAGAACCATTTTCCACATAAAAACCTGAGCCTCCTAAACTGTAACCGGAAAAGGCAGGGAGAAGCGTCCGTGGAGCCTCTCTAGGAATCTCCTGGGAGGAAACAGGGCCAGAAAGGGTGGGGAGAAGCCTCCGTGGGGCCTCTCTAGGAATATCCTGGAGGAAACAGGGCCAGAAAAGGTGGGGAGAAGCCTCAGTGGGGCCTCTCTAGGAATCTCCTGGGAGGAAACAGGGCCTCTACCCTCCCTGTGGTTTGCCCAATCGCACACATTATTTGCTTTTACATTGATTCCTATGGGATAAATTGCTTCTTCTTACAAACTCTTCTACTTAAGAACCTGGTCACGGAATGAATTAAGTTCGTAAGCAGAGGTACCACTGTATTAGTGTTTTCCTTTTTTCTTTTTATTGTCTTGGGTATATTCAGTTATTTTACTTTTACACGCTCATGTCTTTCTATTGTTTAATTTTTTATTTTGTGTATTATGCACCCAGAGTCTTTGGGGAGTCAAGCAGTTTCCGAATATAATAATAAATACATTTGAAAATTGCTCTGCTATTCCTAATGTTCACTAAAAGCTGTGATTATGAAAATATAATAAAACCTAAGCGATCCAGACAAGTATTATTATCCAATCATTTTTTAAAGACCATCTAATACATGCACAAAGTAGTAGAGCACATGCCCATATTATTATTATTATTATTATTATTATTATTATTATTATTATTATTATTATTATTTAGATTTGTATGCCGCCCCTCTCCGTAGACTCGGGGTGGCTCTTGGCTTCTACAAAGGATGCGTGTAGAAGTATGTCCATTTTTATGGCAATCAGGCAATAGGACTATCTGCTGACTGTCTACTGTACTTGAGAACAAGCATTCTATTGGCTATGCAGAAAATGCTTAACTTTGCATTAGTTGAAAAGGAAAAAAAAATCAATTCTAAATATCAAAACCAGCAGGAAAGCTATCTTAGGGAGCAGCTTCAATCTCTTTGCTCCTGCTTATGTTCCTGCCTAATTAAACAAGCATTCTGGCAGGCTTGGGTTGCAATAGAGCATTACTTTTAATGTTCTCAGGCACTTGTACAGCCAGAAAGCACACAGCCGCTCGCAGGAAGTCAGGATTAATTCATGCTTTTGTAAGCTCCCCAAATATTGATTTCCTGTCTTCTGGACTGTTTGACCTGATTCAGATTCTTTCCTTTCCCTCTCCTCCCCACTGATCTCCTCTGCAACAAATATTTCTTTGAACATAACCAGCCAAACCTGTCCCTGACAGCTAATGACAGATGACCAAGAAAAACACACCAGAAGGTGCATGAAGTAAATGAGCTGCTCTTTAAAAAGAGCAGGGCATAAGAGAGCAGGTGACAGTGTCAACCTGTGGAATCACTGAAGCTATTGCTCAAGTCTGAACAACAGTTTCCTGTTAGCAGAGTCAGGGCTTGGATGAACAAACCTAGGGATCAGCACCAGAGGAAGAATCAAATTTAGGTAGAAAAATGCATAATGAAGAGTAAATCTTATGCACACTTCCTTGGGATTGAATTCTATTGGGAATTTGATTGGGATTCTATTCGATATAATCTGATCTGATCAGTGAAGGGCTATCAAAATGTTTACTACGACATTGTGGGCATGGCTTATCTGGGAAGCCCTGTATTTTCTTTCAATATATTTCAGTGCAAATTGGGTGCTCTGGGGTAGAGCTCCATTTTCGCTACCCCACTGCGTTGCCCCCCATCCGGGGAGCAGCCCATCCCTGGACCTGACTAAGAGTTAACAGGATTTCAACTGGATTTCAAACACACCTAAATTAACAATTCAATGACACACGGGCACAGTTTTTGCTTAATACTTTGATTAATTGATTAATTAAAGTTGGGGGGGGGGGGTATTTTTGTGTTACAGAAGGCAGTTCTTTACCAAATAAATAATTTGAATAAAGTTTCCAGTAATAGTTGAACAAGGATTGTGAGGAATGACATCCCAATTTAACTTGCAACATGAAATAACAGGAAGAAAACGCAAGCAATTTACAAAACTCCAGTTCTACTGTTTTGGCAGTACTGAAAGCCTTCCAAATTCAAATGCAATGGCTGAAAATTGACAATATGGCTTCCTGTCATTTAATGTGGAAAGTGCACAAAAATCCATAGCATGAGCTTTATAGGAAAAGAACCTCTCATCCAAAGTAAGTGAGGAAAAAACAGATAGTTGCAACATTGCCCATGTATTAGCACTTGCTATGCATTAGCACTTAGACTTATATACCACTTCACAGTGCTTTACAGCCCTCTAAGAGGTTTACAGTCAGCATATTGCCCCCAAAAATCTGGATCCTCATTTTACCAACCTTGGAAGGATGGAAGGCTGAGTCAACCTTGAGCCTGGTGAGATTCCATATGCCAAATTGCTGGTAGTTGGTGATCAGCAGAAGTAGCCTGCAGTACTGAACTCTAACCACTGCACCACCCTCGCTCATATGACTCTATAGGTGAAATGTTCTGCAAGCTGAGCTTTATTTCTGGTATTATAGATAGATCCATGTAATTTTCTTGGCAGCTATAAGTACAGCATGAATAGAAAGGGAAAAAAATTAAAGGGAAGATAACATTTCTTCTATATATGTGTGTGTTTTGTATAAGTATGAGTCCCAGCGACCGGTCAGGTCCCACAGAGTCAGCCTTCTCCAGGTCCCGTCAATTAGACAATGTCATTTGGCAGGGCCTAGGGAAAAACCTTCTCTGTGGGGTCCCCGGCCCTGTGGAATCAGCTCCCCCTGGAGATTCGTACTGCCCCCACCCATCTTTGCCTTCCGTAAGAGTCTCAAGACTCATTTATGTCAACAAGCTTGGGGCTATTAGACTTCTGCCTCCTGACCAACGAAAGTTATGCGAGTTAGTGGACTGAATGGGTATGAGTGTTTTTATTGTCTTTGGGTTTTTAGTTATTAATTGGATTCAGGAGGTTATATATTGTTATTTCATATGTTGTAAGCCGCCCCAAGTCCTCAGAGAAGGGCAGCATAAAAGTCCAATTAATAAGTAATACAATAAATAATTGTATACTTTGTTTAAGGCACCAGGCTAGAAGGAAGGAGATCATGACTTCTAATCCTACCAGGTGACTTTGGACTAGACATCAAAGAGAGACTCAACTCTAGGAAGCAGACAATGACAAGGCACTTCCAAAAATCTTGCTAAAAACTGCTATTATTAAAGGATTGGAAACAATTCTAACAACTTTCCTTACTTTTATATTTTAGCATCAAGGAAAAGTTTTCTGTATTTTTGCAGTGCCAGAACACCAATTATAGTTTTCTTCTACAGTTCTGCTGTAGTTCCTACCTGATACAGGATTTTATTTATTTACAACCTCTCAATAGTTCTAAAAGTTGACCTACAAACTTCATGGATTGCACTATTTACAAGTTTTATTTTTTTTAAAAAATGAACTTTCTAACATTATGATGCTACTCCTTTAAATGTGCATCTGTGGATTAACCGACACTTGAATGTAAGGTACAGAATTATGCTGATTTGATTTATAAAATCTAATCTATTTTCATTGTTACAGTTACTGAGGGGCTTGTACAACGGACATTTAACAGGCAGAAAGATTTTATCTCTTGAGGAAGAAACTTCTGAATAAATTCTTTGCAGTGTTAATTTTAAACACTGTGATCTGTTTCTAGTTTTAAGGAATGAATAGCTTCTAGACGCATTTTAATGTCATGTATTATATAATATGTTAGAGGTAAAATTCCTTAAATGGATTAATACCTATTTAGAAAAAGTATCAGGATTCAACTAGAGTGTAGGTCACATGCTTATTGTTAATCTTATATTTGCTGTACAGATTTTTTTTCTTTGTTTGCATCTTATTTGTAATTCTTGTTTTCTTTTTTATTCTGTATAAAATAAAATATATGTAAAACATCATTTAGAAAAGATACTGCAGACATTATGTATGTGAAGTTCAGGTTTGTAGGACCCTGAAAACTATATAGTGTTTCTCAGCCTTGGCAACTTGAAGACACGTAGACTTCAATGCCCAGAATTCCCCAGCCAGCATAATTATGCTGGGAGTTGAAGTTCATGCCTCTTAAAGTTGTCAAGGTTGAGAAACACAGATACAGCGATCCCTCTATTATCGCGAGGGTTCCGTTCCAAGACCCCTCGCGATAATCGATTTTTCGCAATGTAGGGTTGTGGAAGTAAAAACACCATCTGCGCATGCGCGCCCTTTTTTTCTATGGCCGTGCATGCGTAGATGGTGGAGTTTGCGTTCCCCGCCGCTCACGCAAAGGGGAAACCCCGATTTGGCTCCTCGCTGCTGCTAAGCTACCGAGCAGATCAGCTGCTGGGCGGCCGAAGGAACCTTCCCTGGGTCTTCCCCCTCTTGCTGGCGGGCGGGCGAGCGGCGGGCATCAGCGAGGAGCCGGTGTTTCCCCTTTGCGTGGGCGGCCGGGAAGACCCAGGTTGGGGGTTAGGGGGGGTGCTGGGAAGCCCCCCAGGCCGGCTGCGACCTTTTAAAACAGCCACGCCGCTTCCCAGCTGAGTCCTGAAGCCAAACACGGAAGTTCGCCTTTGGCGTTTGGCTTCAGGACTCAACTGGGAAGCGGCGCGGCTGTTTTAAAAGGTCGCAGCCGGCCTGGGGGGCTTCCCAGCACCCCCCCTAACCCCCAACCCGGGTTCGGGGGGGGTACTGGGAAGCCCCCCCAGGCTGGCTGCGACCTTTTAAAACAGCTGCGCCGCTTCCCAGCTGACTCCCGAAGCCAAACGCGGAAGTGGTTTTTTTTTAATTAATATTTTTTTAAAAAATCACGATATAGCGTTTCGCGAAGATCGAGATCGCGAAACTCGAGGGATCACTGTATAACTGTTTAAGAGCCAGTGGTTAGAATGCAGTATTGCAGGCTACATCTCCCGACTGTTGGCTGCGTGCAGTTTGGCAGTTCAAGTCTCACAAGCTCAAGGTTGACTCAACCTTCCATCCTTCTGAGGTCAGAAAAATGAGAACCCAGATTATTGGGGGCAATAGGCTGACTCTGTAAACTTCTTAGAGAGGACCGCAAAGCACTGTGAAGCTAAGTCTAAGTGCTATTGCTATTGACTCTTGAAAGCAGCAGCATTTGTTTTGTTTGATTTTTGATTTTGATTTTGATTTTGCAGCTTCCTTAGTCTTGGATAATATTGTATAAATTCTCTGAATTAGGATGGTTTCTAAATGAAATTTTGGAGGCACTGTTCACCCTCATGCACATAGGTACAGTTTGCTATGTTATGCTGATGACACCTGGAGTTTAAGAGAATTGGGGAGGACAATTCAAAAATAGCAAGCTGTGTAGTAATTTGGAACCTATTAGATCCTAAATAAAAGAAATAGGACCTATTAGATTGTAAAATAAAAGTAGGAAGAATCATTGTAATTTATTTATATTGTCAATCACAAACATCCTATAACTATATAGTAAAAAATTATAGACCTGGAACTAATATCCTTTCTAGAATATAAGAATTTACATGGTGTCTGATTTGCATGACGGAAAAAAAATCTATGTGGTTGCTAAGACTAGATAATGCCTTGATGACACATAATCAATCAATCAATCTGATTTGCACCTCACAATTCTGCAAGACATTTATGTCAAATAGAGAAAACATGCAGAATGTGATTTCATACATTTTTCTAACGTTTTAAATGGCACATCAAGCCTCACATCATAGAAGAAGTGCAGAGGATTGAAAGAAACGTGTAAGGAGTCCTTGAACTTTTCTTGAATAGCGATTACATGATGCCATATTTCACCCCAAAGCCTTGTTACATAATTTCCGATTAGGCGTTGCTGAAAAGAACTTGAAGATGAAGGCTGACAGTGGGTCATGAAGTTTTGCAATCAGTCATTTTCTATATCAAGCAATGAACCCTCAATCGAAATGAAATGGAGAAAAATACCCAGAACACAAGGAGAGAAATTTGTAGGAGTTGAGAAAGCAGAGAAACTAGAACCAAGGTTCTACCAATAGAATAGAATAGAATAGAATAGAATAGTTGGAAAGGACCTTGGAGGTCTTCTAGTCCAACCCCCTGCTTGTTGTGATTCAGCCTGAGGCTGCTCAGGGACCAGCTGTGTCTCTGCTGGCTCCATGCCCGGAGGAGGATGACAGCGCAGAGGAGGGGGCTGAACAGTCGGACGGGGGAGAGGAAAATCAGGAATGGGATGAAGAGAACAGCATGAGAGCCCCGGGGGGGGGCGCTCTCCCCAGCCAGTAGCTTGGAGTCATTAGGTGATGACGCACAAGCTGTCATTGACATGAGACAGCAACATTCAGAGCAACGAAAGGAGCAGTTAAAGAGATATTATCACCATTGAATTAGAAACAGCTGGGTTTGGGTGTGGTCCTCATCAGCAGGGTTTAAAAGGCAGGCAAGCCCTTGAAGCCATGTGGAGTGTTATCAGCTTGGTGTGGCGTTATCCTGTCTTGTTTCTCGGCGTCTCTGTTCCTGGCTTGTGGCCCAGCAGCTTTGGAAGATCCTTGGGAGGTGTAGGTCTGCTATCTACAGCCGTGGCTTGGCAGCAGGAATTCTGTATTGCTGCATGGACTTTTGGTCTTCGTGAATATATCTGAAGATACAGCATTTTCCTGTTTGTAAGGACATTTTCTGTTACCTGTGTTTTTCTTGAATTTTATAAAACTGCCTTTGCCTTTTACCAGTGTGTCTGGCTTCTCTTTTTGGGTTGGTATTGGCTTCTGGAGTGACCCAGACAGAACACTGCTTAGGCAGGAAACCCTACACCACTTCAGACAAGTAGTTATGCAATATCATTTTAGACATGATGGATTGCCATTCTTTGTAGCTTTAGGATTCATTGTCATTTTTATGGCATAAAACTACCTTCCTAATTGTCCTTACAGGGTGTGTTCCCAGGGGACCCACCTTTGTCTCATATCCAGTCTTCCACAGAATATATTATACAAGCTTTTTGCTGTTAAAAGTAGTTTTTCCCATCTTCTCCTGAGACCTATCACCACAGTGTAGGCACAGCATGATCCTCTACCCAAGCTTGATTAGATCCACTTTTGGTTTCCCCCCATCATTTTCTTCAGGTTCTCAGTAAACAGAGGAGCCTGTTGGGATCAATAAATGGAAGGAAGCCTCGTGGGAGTATTACAGTGTTTGCCTTTCTTTTGATTCTTGACATCAACAGATAAATTACCTTCTAGAAGTTGTGGAATCCTTCTGGATCCATTAGCTATTCTAAAAAATCCTACCATGTTTATTTATAAGTAAGGATGTGTAAGGAATAGGAATACTATATATGAAAATATGTATATTAATTAATAGTTAAATAGATAGGACACAATCTGAAGTTAGTTGGGGGAAAGATCAAAAGCAACATGAGAAAATATTATTTTACTGAAAGAGTAGTAGATCCTTGGAACAAACTTCCAGCAGATGTGGTTGATAAATCCACAGTAACTGAATTTAAACATGCCTGGGATAAACATACAGTAGTCCCTCACCTATCGCTGGTGTTACGTTCCAGACCTGGCCGCGATAGGTGAAATCCACGATGGGGAATTTATCGACTGATAGTACTTATTTAAGTATTTATATTGTAATTGTTTGGTAAGTTTTCATTGTTTTAAGTGTTTATAAATCCTTCCCACACAGTATTTATTTTAGATACAGTATTTAAATACAGTATTTACAATTTTAGATATATATATTTTTTTGAAAAACCTGCCGATCGAGTTTGGCGGGCTGTTTAAATCTGCCGATCGACTTCCTCAGAAACCTGTGATGAAGTGAAGCTGCAGTAGGTGAAGCGCGGTATAGCGAGGGACTACTGTATATCCATCCTAAGATAAAATACAGAAAATAGTATAAGGGCAGACTAGATGGACCATGAGGTCTTTTTCTGCCATCAGACTTCTATGTTTCTATGTTTCTATGATGTTCTGTTTGGGTTCCCCCAGACCTCAACACCAACTGGAAAAAACAGCCAGACACTCTGGTAAAAGCAAAAGTACTTTATAGCTGGAAAAAATAAACACAGAGGAAAACCTGTTCTTCCCAACAGACAGGCTATAATACTTTACAGCAGAGTCCTGATGTCCAGACAATACAGCAAGCTTCTTGCTGGCACACCCACCCCAAGGTTTCAGTAGTCAAAGGCACAAACCAGGATTCCAAGACGCCAAAGTTCACAGCCAGGTCCCAAGACTCTCAAAGATAAAACTCCACAAGCCAGGAAGGGTGGGTCTGCCTTTTAGCCTTTCCAAAGAGCACCACACCAAAACCCAGCTGTTGCCTCTTTAATGCTGAAAGTACCTAGCCAATTGGTCCCTTCGCTGTGTAGCTCTTCTCTGTCGCAGATCAATTATGGCTTGTGCATTTTCCTCTAAGGAATCCAGGCTGCTTGCTGGGGAGAGCTCCCTCTGGGGGGACCCTGGCTGTCCTCCCTCTTCTTCAGCCTGGGATTCCTCCTCCTCGTCTGCCTGCACCTCCTGTTCCTCATCCTCTCCCTCTGAGCTGGAAACCGACAGAAGATCAGCCGTTCCCTGAGGGGCCTCAGACGGAACCACAACATATGATAGATAAAAACTGTAAGGAAATACTTTAACTTAACTGAATATAAACATAAATTTAATATCAAGGCAATTCACCTTAGAAATGTTATAATAGTTGTTCTGTGTATTTGTATTTGTTAATGTGTTA
This sequence comes from Erythrolamprus reginae, assembly GCF_031021105.1. Classification (NCBI taxonomy): domain Eukaryota; kingdom Metazoa; phylum Chordata; class Lepidosauria; order Squamata; family Dipsadidae; genus Erythrolamprus; species Erythrolamprus reginae. The sequence continues at coordinate 61,641,611 of NC_091953.1, forward strand.
TTTGTATTGTATTTTCTATATGTTTGTGTTTCAATGTTTTAAATAGTTTTAAAAATATTTCTACTCAAAGTTTTTTTTAAAAGCCTACTATTTCTGTAGAAGTCAAATGAGTTTATGACAAGATTCCTGTTCTTTTAATGCAACCTGTATATGGCTTACTCATTGTTTAATCAAATTCTTGAATTTTTTATTTCTGGGCTCATGTAAATGAGTAAAAGAAACCTGTCAACATAAGATGTCTGTCAGCCAGCAATGGAGACAGTAGCAGAATAAACATCTTTATAGACAAGTTTAATCTATGATTAAAGATTATACAATTCCAAAAAGAATTGTCATGAGAAAGACAAAACCATTCTGAATAATTTTTAATAATTGTATCTCTGGCAAAAGGCAAAATTCATGTTACTTACCACAGTCTTATCTTTGTAAGTCTCTATGAAGATGGAAAACAAAAATTAAAGGTCAGAACCAACTGTTCCAACTAACGGATAGGATAATGTATGTGGAGGATCAACTTATTCCTGTAGTGGCGCAGTGGTTAGAATGCAGTCTTGCAGGCTAACACTGCATTCCACTACCAAGAGTTCAATCCTTATAGGCTCGAGATTGATTCAGCATTCCAACCTTCCAATGTCAGTAAAACGAGAGCCACGATTTCTGGGGCTATATGCTGACTCTATGAACTACTTAGAGAGGGCAGTAATGCATTATGGAGCAGAATATAAGTCTAAGTGCTATTGCAATTTCTATTATTCCGCTGATTTCCCCAGATTCTTGTATTGTGTTTATTATATCTCTGGCTTTTTTTCAATATCAAGACAGGAAACAGCATACATCAATATTAGCATTTCTTATTGAGCAAGGAAGATACATTCATAGGCTGGATTTAGAAATACAAACATGAAATATTGCTTCTGACACAGATAGTTAAATAAAGTATTTTATAAGACGCACCTAGATTTTAGAGGAGGAAAACAAGCAAAAAAGCTTTCTGAACCAAATGGTGTAGTATTACAGTAATCTCTCGCTACTTCGCGGTTCATCTTTCGTGGATTCGCTACTTCATGGGTTTTCAAAGGGGGCTTAAATCCACTTAAAATTTTAAATCCTTTAAAAATTCATAAAATTCTTCTACAGTACTACTATACTCTATTAAAGAAACTGGTAGGATATCACATGTAGTTTCAGCTGAGAAACATTATAGAATGACTGTTTAATGCATAGGGTGGGTTTTAAAAGTCCAAATACTCATTAAATACATAAAAAAAAATATTTCCTCTCCTTCACGGAAATTCATTTTTCATGGGTGGTCTTGGAATGCATCCCCCGCGAAAAACGAGGGATCACTGTATATTGTTTAATAAAATACCAGTGTAGCAGAATACTTTTTACAACCATGTATACTTTTTAAAACCATATACACTATTTACAAAGTTCAAACTTGGCAGCTTCAAGACATGTAGATTTCCCCAGAATTCCTCCACCAGTTATGCTAGCTCAGAAATGGGAGTTGAAGTCCACAAGCCTTAAACTTGCCAGGTTTGAAGACCCTTGCACTCCTAACCTCTAACTTAGGGGTCTTCCAACTTGCAGCTTTAAGACTGTGGACTTCAACTCCCATAATTCCTCTACCAGTCATGCCAGGCTCGGTTCTCCTCCTGATTCTCTCCCCCACCCAAACCCACCCACCCCATGGTTTAGATTCACACCCCCTTTTGCTCTAGCTGGACTTATGACTTATCAACTGCATGACAGCCCCAGTCTTTGAAGACATAGCAGCTGCAAGTGGGAAGCCAAGCCCAGCTGAAGAAGATCTGAAGAAGGCTACACACCTGGGATCAGCTGGATTGTGAGTTCGGCTGGGGAGGGCTAGCTTTCCACCAGGTTCTTTTCTTTTAAAGAGAGAGAATGAAAGAAAAGGGGGTGGGTGAACCAGCTTCCATTGAGAAAGAAATGTGTATCTCCCATTAATTGCAGTGTAATTCTGTCTTTGTGTCTTTCTGTTTTTACACTGCAGTTGATGGGATATTTCTTTCTCTAGAGGAGCTGGTTATTCGCCTGCCCCCCCTTTTGCTCTCTCTCTTTAAAAGAAAAGAACCTGGTGGAAAGCTAACTGACCCCATCTGAACTCACACCCCAGCTGATCCCAGGTGTGTAGCCTTCCTCAGATCTTCCTTACATTGCAAGTAGAGCAATGGAAAAAATCCTGCAAAGACTTAGGGCAGGGAAAACACTCTTCTTTCCAGAGAGTAACAGTGAAAGAGCTTGCAAGTGGATAAAAGCGGGGAACATTGTTAGCACCTGGTTAGGGCTGAAAGAAACTTACTCAGAGCAAGTTAGAGTAATGAAACAAATCTTGCAAAGACTTGGGGCTTGAAAACATTCTTCACAAAGAGTAACAATGAAAGAGTTTGGGTACATTAATAGCATCTGCTTAGGGCTGGAAAGAAATATCTGGAGCAAGGAAAGCAATGAAAAAAACCCTACAAAGACAGGTTTTGGAATTCTTGGCAGAGATTAACAATGAAAGATCTTGCAAGCTGTAAAAGCTGGGAACATCATTAGCACCTGGTTAGGGCTAGAAAGAAACATTTGTAGTAAATAGAGAAGGAAAAAAAAAATCAAAGGCAGGGTTTGGAATACATTCCTGGCAGAGATTAACAATGAAAGAGCTTGCAAGTAGTAAAAGATGGGAACATTGTTAACAACTGGTTAGGGCTAGAAAGACACTTATTCAGAGCAAGTTAAAGTATAATGAAACCAACCCTGCAAAGACTTAGGGCTTGGAAAACATTCCTCGCAGAGAGAAACAATGAAAGAGCCTGCAAGATAAGAGCTGGGAAGATCATTAGCAACTAGTTAGGGCTGGAAAAAAAGCTACATTCAGAGTATAAGATGCACCCTAATTATCAGCCTCTTTTAGGGAGAAAAAGGGTGCGTCTTATACACCGAAAAATATGGTATTTAGAAACATGTAAAGGAAAGTGTATTAATACAGGACTTCTTTACTCATGAGTTATCACTGCCTTTAAGATGGCAAGTCATATCAGGGCCACCATGAGGAATTTTGGGCCCCAATACAGCCTAAGTGTCTGGGCCCCCCCGCCATTTTAAAACTATTTTAAGTCGCCGAGCCACTCCATCCCCCGGGGATCATTTCCCGCTTCACGCCAAGCGAGGCGGTCCCATAGGTCAGTGTTTCCCTACCTTTTTTGAGCCGCGGCACATTATTCCTATTTTCAAAATCCTGGGGAACACTGAAGGGGGGGGCGCTAAAGAAAAGTTTGGACAAAAAAATATCTTCCTCCATTTCGCTCTATTTCTCCCTCCCTATTTCTCTCTCTTCCTTCCTTCCCTTCTTTCTCTCCATCCCTCTTTCTTTCTTTCTCTCTTTTTTGCTCTCTTTCTCTCTCCCTCCTTCCCTCCCTCTATGTCTTTCTCTCTCCCTTGCTCGCTCTGCCTCTCTTGCTATCTCTCTTTCATTCTCTCTCTTTCTCTCTATTTCTCTGTCTCTCTTGCTATCTCTTTCTTTCTCTCTCTCTCTGTCTCTCTTTCTCTCTCTCTTGCTATCTCTCTTGCTATGTCTCTCTTTCTCTCTCTCTCTGTCTCTCTTTCTCTTTCTCTGTCTCTCTTGCTATGTCTCTCTTTCTCTCTCTCTGTCTCTCTTGCTATGTCTCTCTCTCTCTCTGCCTCTTGCTGTCTCTTTCTCTCTCTCTCTCTCTCTCTGTCTCTCTTGCTATGTCTCTCTTTCTCTGTGTTTCTCTCTCTGTCTCTCTTGCTGTCTTTCTCTCCCCTCTTTCCCTCTCTCTTTCTCCCTCTCCCGCTATCTCTCTCCCCCTCTCTCCCTCTCTCTTTCTCTCTCTCCCTCTCTTGCTATCTCTTTCTCTCTCTTTCTCTCCCTCTCTCTCTTGCTATCTCTTTCTCTCTCTTTCTCTCCCTCTCTCTTCCTCTCTTGCTATCTCTCTCTCCCCCCTCTCTCCCTCTCTCTTTCTCTCTCTCCCTCTCTTGCTATCTCTTTCTCTCTCTTTCTCTCCCTCTCTCTCCCTCTCTTTCTCTCTCTTTCTCCCCCCTCTCTCCCTCTCTCTTTTTCCATCTCCCTCTCTTTCTCTCTCTTTCTCTCCCCCCTCTCCCCCCTCTTTCCCTCTCTCTTTCTCTCTCCCTCCCTTGCTATCTCTCTCCCCCTCTCTCCCTCTCTCTCTCCCTCTCTTGCTATCTCTTTCTCTCTCTTTCTCCCCAGCTCCTTAAGATCGCCTAGGGACAGGGGGCGGATCGCTTTCCAGTTTGAAATGCCAGTGCCGACCCTCCTAATCGAGATTTGGGGGTGGGTGCGGAGGGCAACCCCAGGCTCTAGCCTGTAGGGGGGGTCTCGGCCGGAGGGGTGGGGAGCCAAGGGACAGGTGGGGAGGGGATTTGGAAGAATCGGAGGAGGGGAGGGGAGGGAAAGGAGGAGCCACCCCGCCGTAGCGGCTTGTAGAAGAGGGGGGCAGCGGCGCGCCCAGCCGATCGGGTAGGTGTGTGTGTGTGTGAGTGAGTTGCGAGGAAGGGGCTGGAGCAGCGGCCGCATCGCCCAATGCCGCAGCCCCGGGAAAAGGTAGAGCCACGTTAAGGCCCCGCAAAGCAGGGCCGAAGCGGCAGCCCAGAAGCTGGCATGCAGAAGCCCACGGAGAAATCCCACAACTTCCGCATCGACGCTCTCCTGGCCAAGGAGCCGGCGCGGCCGGTGCCCAGCGTCTCCCCGGAGAGCTCTGCCGGCAGCCCCGGTGCCTGCCTGCACACCGAGACGCCTTCGCCCTGCGCCCCGCTGGGCTTGGTCCCCCTGCCCGCCGCCGCCTTTGTCCCCAAGCCCGGCTTGCTCAACCTGTCCCCGCCGGCCTCCCTCGGCGGCTTGCCAGCCATCTACCCGCCTCCGCTTTATCCCATCCCGGCTCTGGCCGACCAGCACGCTGCCTTCGCCTACCCCACCAGCCCCAAAGCTCACCTGCTGCAGCCGCCAGGGAAGCTCCAGCCGGGCGGGGCGCTGCAGTTGCGGGAAAACTTGGAAGGCTCTAAGAAGGAAGCTGAGCTTCCGTTCTCACAACTTTTTGAACAATTAGGGGGCCCGGCCATGCACAGACTGTACCCTCCCTCTTTCGCCGGCTGCTGCCTCACCTCAGCAGAGTAAAAGGCCCGGACTTTTTCTTTGCTGAGGTGACAGTCTGCGCATGTGCAAGGAGCTGGTGACTGCGCCCCCCCCTAATTGTTCAATTTCGCCGGGCCCGTCACGGGAGTCCCAGTAGTACCGGTCTATCGGCGGCCCTGAGTCATATTTATTAAAAATAGTGAATTCATCCTTAACAATAATTAAAGAAAACAGACAGGGCAAGTTCAAGGCTTCCACCTCTGAGTTTTGCCAAGAAAGTCTGAATAAAATATCTTAATGAATGAAAAAAGTGTGAAAGCTTTACATTTTTATTTCTAGCTGAATCATCAGTAGTTACTGTACAGCCCTTCAGAGACCTGAATTACCGGTAGGTACAAATTTCAGTTTTGAGTTGTGCAACTAATGCTGGTTTTATTTTTGTTCTTCCCAATATCATACATCCTTACAGAGAGCAGATGACCACCAGCATATTCATAATTCAAATTAACCACAATATAGTTTTTGTAAAAACAAATGCGCTTAATAACGACAAGTGGTTGGGATTTTCCCCTGTAGTTTTTACTGGGGGGGGGGGAGGGGAAGTGAACAATAAATTAAAAGTTTGCGACTGAAAATTGTTGCTGATGTTCCTAACTTCCAGGATCACAGCTTTATCTATCTATCTATCTATCTATCTATCTATCTATCTATCTATCTATCTATCTATCTATCTATCTATCTGTTTGTTCAAACAAGTATAGGATAGTAGTATATATAAACATAACATAGGAAGTAATGATAATAGAAGACAATAGGACAGTAGGACAGGGATGGTAGGCAAAATGGTGCGCTTAAGGGGAGAGGTCAACTATAGACAATCTAAGGTTGAAGATTTTGGGGTTTGGGGAAGAAACAACAGAGTCAGTAGTGAATTCCAGGCATTGATCACTCTATTGCTGAAGTCATATTTTCTGCAGTCTAGTTAGGAGCGGATTTATTTTTATGGGTAATTTCAATTCAATTCAATTCAATTCAATTTATTGGATTTATATGCCGCCCCTCTCCGAAAACTCGGGGCGGCGAACAACAGTCATGAACAATATACATGAACAATATACAGTAAAAAATCCAATACTAAAAACTAACTTAAAACCCCTAAATGTATAAAACCAACATACGTACAAACATACCATACATACAGTTGTATCAGCCTGGGGGGGGGAAAGAAGTCTTAATTCCCCCATGCCTGGCGGCAGAGGTGGGTTTTGAGTAGCTTACGAAAGGCAAGGAGGGTAGGGGCAGTTCTAATCTCTGGGGGGAGTTGGTTCCAGAGGGCCGGGGCCGCCACAGAGAAGGCTCTTCTCCTGGGCCCCGCCAAGTGGCATTGTTTCGTTGACGGGACCCGGAGAAGACCCACTCTGTGGGACCTAACTGGCCGCTGGGATTCGTGCGGCAGAAGGCGGTCCCGGAGATATTCTGGTCCGGTGCCATGAAGGGCTTTTTTCTTGGTTTGGGGAATATTAGTGGTACATATAATTTAATGACTCTTTGGATTTCAAGTAGAAATACATTGTAGTAGTTCTATGTAGTGATACAGCTGAAGAATATTGTGTGCCAATGAAGAGATGAGAGGTCGGGTTTTATGAAATCATCGTTGGCCTTTTAAAAGTTGTACTTGGTTGTCACATCATTATGGGGGTTTCTATAAGGATGTATGTTGAGACCAAAGTCAATTGTGCTATGGTTACTGTTAGAAAAGGGTTCTTTTATTTGTAGTCGGTAAATTGAGTGTAAACTGTTGCAGAAGATGAGGTCAAGACAATTGTTGGGTCTAGTATTGTCTGTAACTAGTTGATCTAGTCCTAGACTAGTAATTGTAAAGAGTTGAGAGTCCAGTTTATATGTGGTAGGTTTAAGTCACCAAGAAATATAAGAGGATGTGGGTAGGATACCTAGCATACCTAGTTTTGGTTTATTGGGAGTTGGTTTTGGTTGAAGGTGGATTGGAGGTTAGGATGATTATTTATTGTTTTATTACTATTTATTATTTATTTATTTTATTATTGATTATTTTATTATTATTTATTATTTATTGTATTATTTATTGATTTTATCAATAAAGTCTACAGTTTACAATAATTCTCACATTCTCAGATATTTAAAATGATTAAATATTTCAAATGCCTCTGCATTTAGACATGGCTTACTTTGGGTAAGGAAAGCTTTCTAAATGTAATACCTTTATTCATTTATTTGCTACCTCATCACTCTCATCAATTTGATTTATTTGCCACAACCATCACCCTCATCAATTTGATTTATTTATTTTTCAAAGTTATACAGCTGCCTGTTTCACAAAACAAGGGAGGCATATAAGGGCATATCCTTCAGCTCTGAGACTATATTTGATTTTAAAAAGAGCCTTGGTGGTACAGGGGTTAGAATGCAGTACAGTACTACTTCTGCTGATCACCGGCTGCCAGCCTTGGTGGTGCAATACTACTTCTGCTGATCACCAGATCAAAACTCAGTAGGCTCAAGGTTGACTTAGACTTCCATCCTTTCAAGGTCAGTAAAATGAGGACCCAGATTGTTGGGGACAATATGCTGGCTCTCGGTAAACTGCTTAGAGAAGGCTGTAAAGCACTGTGAAGTGGTATATAAATCTAAATGCTAATGTTAATGCTAAAACTTGAGCTTTTTTTGCTACTTGGGAAAGGGAGAAGAATGTATCAGAAAGAGAATGAGAACAACAACAACAAAAAGGATGGGTGTCAGAAAGAGAGGGGAAAGGATGTGTCACTAAAGAATAGGGGTTCCTATCCATTTTGGTTCTGACTCCTGACAAGTGAGGCTCCAAGCTAAAAAAAAAAAAAGCCTTCTCCAGTTCACCTTGGAGAACTCCAAATGAAACTTCAATTGAAGTGGTTGATTTACAGACCATTCTCTGACTCCTGAAATTTTGTTACTGATTTATGGTTAAGAGGATATCATTTTGATTTTTTAGAATATGAATACACACACAACATAAAACAGGTGCTCCGTGAGTAGTGCCCACCACCAGACAAGCATACACACCCCACTACCAATAAAAATATTAAATTTAAAAAAGAGAGACCATTTTGGAGATTTTGGTGATATTGGAAGTAACACATTTCAGACTTTCAGAGTGTGCTGCGAGAAAAAATACATAATGATGCTGTAAACACGTTAAAACAGCTAAGAATGAAGGAAATGAAAAATTGTCTGTAGAATTTGTTTCTCAAGCTAAAACAAAATATAAAGAGCTGATGACCTGCTAAGATGCCCTGGACTAGATCCAAAGTCATACATTAAAAAAAAAGTTGCTTTATTGATTTTTCCCTATATGAAATATAAAATGCATAAAAAAGGCATTACTGATGAAATCAACACAGTTTAATTGGTATCTTCAAGGTCTTCACAATCTTCCCATTTTATTGCTTTTTTTTTTTAAAAAAAGATTCTTTGCAGATCTGAGTTTTCTAAGTAGCAAAGAATTTCAGTTTTACAATGCAAAGGAAAAAAAATCATTGCATGTGATTTACAGATTTGTGCTCAGGATTCATAAGAAACATGACACAGTCCACAAAAGTAGCCTTATAGCCCCAAAACCACGAGATAAAGATATAGGATATACCTATTGCAATCTTTGGCTTATGCTTGGTTATTTGGTTTATCCTTGGATTACTTGGTGCAAGGTAATTTTATAATCCAGAAACGGTTCTTAATTATCTCAAGCAACAGATGGATACTCAGATTGTTGCAGATTTATCCAATAGAGTACTCAGAAAAGGTTTATTGGTTGAAGGATTTATGGATCTTTCTCTCAAGCCTCCCTCCAAACAGATGCACATTTATACATACTATAATACTCGATGCAAAAGGAGATATATCCTCCCCTTTTGTATTATCATCTAATTCTTTTTTTCCAGATGTGTACGTACCACATTCTATCTGAGAGTGCTTAATAATATAGAATTTTTAAATCTTTTAACGTTTCAGCTTTAGTCAGTTTTCCTTTTCCTTCCATTCTTTGTGTTTCAAAATATGCATATATAGTAGATCTATTTACTTTTAGAATTTTCCATATTTTCCTACCTTTGAGATGTAAGACTAGATGTTTTTAGGAAAGTGTAGCTCCTATGTTGCTGGACATTTGACAGCAGGTTTTTGAAAAACTGATCCAGCCAGCCTTCTATAAATAATGAAACTTATGTAACAGTTACTTTGAAAACTAATAAAAACCGTATAACTGTAGCTCACTAACTTTGCTAAATATAGTTATTAAGATTTCATCAGCCATTCAATAGCAAGAAAAACTCAAAAGTTATTATCTTCAATAATTTCTCTATTGAAACTTGGTTTTGTGAAAGAGTATGAAGTTGTAGACAAAATTAGACTTACGTTTTTTGTTTAGTTTTGAATGCTGCAACTATTTTGGTATTATGAGAAGCAGAAAACTCTTCAATATGGTAAAAATCAAATTCTCTGGGACAAGTGATGAAGTTTGGATATAGCTTATCATATTTATTTATTGGATTAAAAGTGTTCAATTTTCAACTCCAGTTCTTGGGTAAAGATGAATGGGAATATTTTTACTCAAATCAAAATGTGACACTCGAAAAATTACTACGAGTAATTTCCAGTTTAGTTTTCACCCAGCATCCTGCCAATTAATCCTTACATCACTATACAAGAAGAACGTGTGTCACTCAGTTCAGCTAGCAAAATATATAACTTGATGTTTATTTATTAAAAATTCAGGATACATATAAAAACACTTAACTGGCAAAAATAGGATAAAGAATGGGAAAGGAAGACATAAGTAATACACAACAATTTACAGTAATACTAAAAGGCATAGAACTTTCTAGAGTCATGGTGGTGAATCCTTGACATGTGTGCCAGAGATGGCACGCAGAGCCCTTTCTCTTGGCATGTATGCCATTGTGCGAGATCAGATCTCGATGGCGTTTCTTTTGTGAGCTTCTGTTTCCCTGCAAATTACAAAACAGAAGCTCATGAAAGAAAAAGATCTTACCTCTTGCTATGCTGCTGGTGTTGGGATACTTCACTTCTTGCCAGCCAGTTGGTCTTCGGGTCTCTGTTATGCATGCATGCAAAGGTGCATTTGTACACACACCTTTCCATTTGGGCATGTACACATGCGCAGTTTGGGCATTCAATGGCTAAAAGGTTCAGCATCACTGTTCTAGAGTCAGTGGGTACAATACTGCAGACTACTCCAGGGAGCCCCAAAGAGAATGGCTTTTGTTTATTTCAGCTTTAATTTTTTAATGTATATAACAGCAGCAGATAAATATTGGAATGTAGGGCAACAGGCGATCTCTCCTCTCCTTCATTTGTGGTATTTCTTCGGTATGGTGGTTTTTATCATATTTAATTTGGTGCTTGAATCCCTGGAATAGTTATTGATTTATAATTTAATTTATAAGCCTTCTCTAGCTGAGCACCATTCCCAGGCTAGGGAATTCTGGGAGTTGAAGTCCATACATCTTCAAGTAGCCAAGGCTGAGCAACATTGAGTAACAGAAGGATGGGTCAGGACAGGTTTCTTTTCTTCCAAATAAGAGGGTGCTGAAAATGCTTGTAAATATTATTTTATTTACAGATACACCTGTAAACTATCTGTCTGTCTGTCTGTCTGTCTGTCTGTCTGTCTGCTTGTCTGTAACATATTTTTGCTGATAATGAAAAGAAAGGGAGACTACTATAGATCTATTTTGGGCTTATTTGCCTTCATCAGGTAGCCACACCCTTACTGGGATTTGAACCTGGATTTCATCAGGTGTGGCTACCTGATGAAGGCAAATAAGCCCAAAATAGATCTATAGTAGTTTCCCTTTCTTTTCATTATCAGCAAAAATATGTTACACTTATAGATTATAGTTGTTGGCTATAAAAAGCTTATCTGCCTTGGAATATGATCCCTGGTGGGACAGAGAGGCAAAAAGAAAGCTGCGACGCTCCTTCCATATACCAGGGTGATTCAACAAAAAAAATCAAACACATTTATATATATCCAACAGAAAAAAAAACATATAGCCCCTCCCTGGTACAAAGCTGAAGGAATCAGATCAGGTCATCTAGAGGCCCAGGATCAAATCCCAGTAAGGGTATGGCTAGCTGATGAGGCCAGAACAAGGCCGAAATAGCGCTATCCTAGTCTCCCTTAATTTTAAAAAATCAGCAAAAACATGTGATACATACAGAACATAGTTTGTTGGCTATGAATAAATTAACTGCCTTGAAATGGCCCTGGGTTGGGCCTAGAGGCAAAAAGGAGCTGTGACATTCCTTCAATATACCAGGGTGATCCAACAGAAAAAAAAACATATAGCCACTCCCTGGTACAAAGCTGAAGGGATCAGATCTGGTGGCTTAGAGGTTAATTCTCTGCCTTATAAGGCAGAGGCCCGAGGATCAAATCCCAGTAAGGGTATGGCTAGCTGATGAGGTCAGAACAAGGCCGAAATAGTGCTATCCTAGTCTCCCTTAATTTTAAAAATTCAGCAAAAACATGTGATATATATATATATATATATATATATATATATATATATATATATATATATATATATATAGGCATGAACACATGCACATACACACACACTTAAAATAAACACTTTGTTGTTTTGTTTTGCAATCATGCTGCCAATCATGAGTACATTTACCATATGTGGGTTGCAAAATCATCTTGGTAATCCTATTCATGAGATTCTCTTGTCAAATTTATGTATTTGTTTGTTTGCTTTTTTTTGCCGCCCTTCTTCTTAGACTCAGGGTGGCTTACAACATGTTAGCAACAGCACTTTTTAACAGAGCTAGGCTATTGCCCCCACAACCCTGTCCTCATTTTACCCACTTGGAAGGATGGAAAATGGCAATTACCTCCCAATCAATCTGCACTGAGGAAGCCATCTGTACTCTGGATCACTAACAAGCAATCTTTCTAATAAAGACATTTTAATGATATTTATGACAGATGTATATTGCTTGGGAATGTTGGTTTCTGAGGAGATTAAGCCCAGTGCTCAACAAGCTGTGATAACTGGTGTTCTGCTACATTTGGCAACATTGCTTCTTTCCCCTAAATATCAGGGCTTGCGTTACATAAGCACTCACGGTAAATCCAGAAAAATCTCACATATGGGCTATCCGTTTTCTCTTCCTTTCTGTCCAAGTTCCCTCATAACGGAACTGATTATTTAAATATGAATCTTCATCGATGTTTTTTATATTTGCACTCTAATAATCAGTCTTAGATGGCTCATTTATTTGCACAGCCCTATCCATTAATATAATAAAAAAGTACATATCTGATTTGGGCAATTTCTCTTTCCCCTTAGCTTACATTCTGGCTTCTTCTAGTCTGAGGCGTATTTAAAGTGCTGGAGGGGTTTCTACAGAGGAGGGGCAGGCAGCACACATTACTTCTACCAGCCCCCTTGCTTTGAATCATTATAGGTGAATCATTATAGGTCTTTTCAATTTGCAAATATATATGAAATATTGACAGCTTTCTCTGCTTTCAGAGATACTGATATAATTAACAAAATGTTTCCCTCATTTCTATCTATTTTACAAAATAATATCTGTCCAACCAAAATAAGGACTACAAATTGAACCTCAAAACCCTGGGATAAATTGTGATTGCATACGAACAATGATTTTGCAATTCAAATCGTTCACATTTCTGCCTACTCTGTTTAACTTGCCTGTCAATATATCACAATCAAATTACAATTTCAACGACAGATTGTAAATTATAATGTCCCCTAATATCAGGAATTCTAAATTGATTCCAAATTATAAGAGTTCAATAAAGGTCACCGTAGCAATCATCTTTCTCTGGACTTCTGTATTGGAAAAAAAATACAGGATGGCATGGTGTATTCCTTTTCTTCTATAAAATGAACTTCTATAAAATGTTTGAGTTCATCTGAATATATGATGAATTGTGCATTTAATGGATTTGCATTATATTTTCAAGCTTATAGGTTGTATTACAACTTATGAAAAAGTTAACTTTCTTTTTCATCAAAAACATCTTGGAGACAACTAATATACCACTACAAAGTCTTGACATCACTATAGCACAGCGTTTCCCAACCGGTGTGCCGTGGCACACTAGTGTGCCACGAGACACCGTCAGGTGTGCCGCAGCGAGAGGCGGCGGAGGAGAGTGGGCGGATTGGGCGGGCAATGGGGCAGGCCGGAGAAGCCAGGGGCGCGTTTGGCCGGAGGCACCATGGGGAGGCAGGGGCAGCCGCGGCTCCCTTTACTCCTACTGCCGCACCTCCCTGCCCCTGCCTCCCCACGGTGCCTCCGGCCAAACGCGCCCCTGGCTTCTCCGCCCTGCCCCATTGCCCGCCCAATCCGCCCACTCTCCTCCGCTGCCGCCTCCTGCCTTGGGGCGAGCAATCCGGGAGTCCGGGACTGTGTGGCTTTGCGCCATGAAGAGAAAACGGCCGACTTTTCCCTGCTGCCGTTTTCTCTTCATGGCGCAAAGCCACACAGTCCCGGACTCCCCGATCGCTCGTTTCTCCGGTCAGCAAAGCCATCTGCCCAGGAAAGCGCCGCGCTGGCCGGAGAAGCAAGCGATCCGGGAGTCCGGGACTGTGTGGCTTTCGGCCGGGCTAACGGGAGGCGGCGCGAGGCCGGGCGCTGGGGACGTCTGGGAGGGCGAGGAGGCTGATGGCTGCTGCGCACTCCACTCTCTCTCCGGCTCTCTCTCGCTCTTTCTTTTTCTCTCTGTTGCTGGCGTGGTGAACGAGAGAGAAAGAGAGAGAGAGAAAAAGGAGGGGAGAGAGAATGAGAGAAAGAAAGCAAGAGAGAGAGAGAAAGAAAGGGGGGAAGGAGGGAGAGGGAAAGACATAGAGGGAGGGAAGGAGGGAGAGAGAAAGAGAGCAAAAAAGAGAGGAAGAAAGAAAGAGGGATGGAGAGAAAGAAGGGAAGGAAGGAAGAGAGAGAAAGAGGGAGGGAGAAATAGAGTGAAATGGAGGAAGAGATATTTTTTTTGTCCAAACTTTTCTTTAGCCCCCCCCGCCCCGCCCTTCAGTGTTCCCCAGAATTTTGAAAACATGAATAATGTGCCGCGGCTCAAAAAAGGTTGGGAAACACTGCTATAGCATACAAACCAACAGAATATTTTTAAAATCTGTAAAAAAAAAAACCCTCAATAATATCCTGTAATCAAAGAAGAACAGGGTCATTGATAACATACAATACAGGAACTGTAACATCACTACATAGCATAAACAAGTGAAAGATTGAAAGAATGCATCCATAAGCATTAACTGTTAGAAAAAAGACTTAAACATTCCCTGAGTCTTCATTCACATAGACAAATTCAGCCATATTTTCCATTGGGAAACTGTCAACAATTGAGATCAAGCCAAATCTGAAAATTCAAAGGAATTCCTTCAACCTTGGCATTTTGACAAATCAGCCATCAACAGACACATAGAGATAAACCCTACTAACATACCATATTAAAAATATAATCAACAATTGAGGAGAGCCCTTTCTTCCCAGCAAAAATACTCTTAGATAAGCAGGAAACAGCATTCAATAAACAATCAGTGAAAAAAGAATTCCCTCCTCAAGGAAGAAATCACACCCTAAGACTATTGTAAGGGTAAACTTCTGTATATCAACAACTAGAATCAGTCTCCCATACATTGGTGATATTTTCACAAAATATATGCAGGGAATGCAAGTTCAGAGAATACCAAGAACCAAAATATCCTGCATATTCTAACAGAAAACGGGACTGGGATTTATACCATACATTTACGAGACCGCCTTCTGCCGCACGAATCCCAGCTACCGGTTAGGTTCCACAGAGTGGGCCTTCTCTGGGTCCCGTCAACAAAACAATGTCACTTGGCGGGGCCCAGGGGAAAAGCCTTCTCTGTGGCGGCCCCGGCCCTCTGGAATCAACTCTCCCCAGAGATTAGAATTGCCCCCCCCCCGTCCTTGCCTTTCGTAAGCTCCTTAAAACCCACCTCTGCCGTCAGGCATGGGGAAACTGAGATATTCTTTCCCCCTAGGCTTTTACAATTTATGCATGGTATGTTTGTTTGTATGAATGTTTAGTTTTACAATAAGGGTTTTTTAGTTGTTTTTAATATTGGATTTACATGATGTTTTTTATTACTGTTGTTAGCCACCCTGAGTCTACGGAGAGAGGCAGCATACAAATCCAATAAATAATAATAATAAATAATAATTTAGGAACTAGCTTCCATTTTAAGAAGGTAATCAAGACTTTTGGTTAGGACATTGGGTAGGGATTTGAGTTGGACTGGTCATCATTAAATATGTAACAGAGTTTTAAAAATAACTTTATATATCTTGAACTTTCAACTATGGAATGGCATGCCATTAAAATAATGGCAGCAAAGACTGTAGTGATATTAAATATATAGTTTGTTGTTTCTCTCTTAACCCATCCTCTTATTTCATTTTCTAAGTACCATTGCAAGAACATCTGTGACCAGACAAGTTGGGACTGAGTCAAAAAAGGGGCTGTAATGAATTTTATCTATCAAAAGTGTGCATTTATAGCTAGAGGATTAGATGCATCTCCTGATGACACAATAGTAACTTCTTCCCTATCTTGCAAGATTTAGCTGACCCATAGTTTGCAATAAAAGAAGAAAGCAGATAAAACTGCCTGTCTCTGAGGGCTTCTTGCCTAGCTCACCAGATCTAATGGTGTGGGCATGATTCCCTCTATTTAATAGTATCCTTCCAAACTCCAACTAAGATTTGTAATTCTGCAAGAATGATAGTGGTGAGCCCTTCATCTCTCTTCAGTTTTCACCCTGCTCACATATGGTAAATCCTTCAAGACCTAGATATCGTCAAGAGAAACATAGAAACATAGTCATGGTCCATCTAGCCTGCCCTTATAGTATTTCCTGTATTTTATCTTAGGATGGATATATGTTTATCCCAAGCATGTTTAAATTCAGTTACTGTGGATTTACCAACCACGTCTGCTGGAAGTTTGTTCCAAGCATCTACTACTCTTTCAGTAAAATAACATTTTCTCATGTTGCTTCTGATCTTTCACCTAACTAACCTCAGATTGTGCCCCCTTGTCCTTGTGTTCACTTTCCTAGTAAAAACACTCCCCTCCTGAACCTTTAACATATTTAAATGTTTCGATCATGTCCCCACTTTCCCTTCTGTCCTCCAGACTATACAGATTGAGTTCATTAAGTCTTTCCTGATACATTTTATGCTGAAGACCTTCCACCATTTTTGTAGCCTGTCTTTGGAACCGTTCAATTTTATCAATACCTTTCTGTAGGGGAGGTCTCCAGAACTGAAAACAGTATTCCAAATGTGGTCTCACCGGCGCTCTATGCAGCGGGCTCACAATCTCCCTCTTCCTGCTTGTTATACCTCTAGGCATGCAGCCAAGCATTCTACTTGCTTTCCCTACCGCCTGACCTCACTGTTCACCCATTTTGAGACTTTCAGAAATCACTACCCCTAAATCCTTCTTATTTTTAAGTAAAACTTAAGTAAAACCTTACTTTTCTCTCCATTGAATTTCATTTTATTAAATAGGGACCAATGTTCAAGTCTATCAAGATCCAACTGAATCTTAAGCCTATCTTTTGGAGTGTTGGCTATTCCTGCCAGCTTGGTGTTGCTGGAAATTTGATGAGTTCCTCCTCTAAATAATTTATGAAGATATTAAAGAATACTGGTCCTAAAACAGAATCCTGGGGTATCCCACTGCTTACTTCCTTTCATGTAGATGTGGTTCTAGTAAGGATTACACATTGAGTGCTGTTTTCAGTCAGTTATGAATACATCTGGTGCTGATGCTGTTTATCCCACATTTTTCTAGTTTGCCAATTTTCTGGTCAATGGCTTACTGAAATCCAAGAAACTATATCCATAGCATTTTGACACTAATTTAGTCATCTTTTCAAAGAATTAAATAAGATTTCTATGACATGGTCTCCATTGATGGTTTCTTCACTGCTTATTTGACCCCTGTGACAATCATTAAGTGTTGTACCACATGATCCTTGACAAATGTATCTTTATTTATGTATGCTGAGAGCACTAAGACAAATTCCTTGTGTGTCCAATCACACTTGGCCAATAAAATTCTATTCTATTCTATTGTTTCATACATGCTGCTTATTAGGAACTCACTCAGTATGAATGAAATCAGCCATGGGGTATTTTCCTGATGTATTGATATATGGCAGAAATGGATGAAACAATGAACTTTTTGTATTATTGGATACTTACATTACTTCTGTCCATTCAAATATGAGTTCATTCTCATATGTTCAGTGCTATAGCTATTCCATGCATTCATTTCTAAACTGCATTCAATGATTACAATAGTGTACAATTAAAATATAAAAGTCTAGAAAGGTAATACTTTCTGTACATACAGTTTTCTCCAACATATATATTTTTGATACCATTATATAACTTTCTCAAATGTGTACATTTTGTGTGTAACCTTCTCTTACATTTACATTTTCGTAATGCACTTCTTGAGTTAACAACTGTTATGCAACATTTTAAAAACTGAATTGTGGCATAAATTGGCTTGTTCGAAGAATTTCCCTTAAAATGTATGGTCTTCAACTCAATAATTCTTAGCAATAATTTTCTGCCTTGACTATTTGGATATTGACATTTACAAGCCTGGAAAGTGTTAATATTGAGGAAGCTGGCTTAAATATTTAAATAAAATAAAAAACCTTCTACATTTTATATACCGTATTTTCATTATCTGGATAAAATCTATATGTGTTGTTGAATATTCAGAATATTCTATTTAAAAAACTGAATAGAAATATCACAGTAAAATATTGTTTCCAGACTACTTAAGTTCACTTGCTTCTGCTCAGGCAATCTCACTATACTCACAAGAGCCTACAAAACTTTTGCCAGACCCATCCTAGACTACTGCTCACCTGTCTGGAACCCATACCACATCTCAGACATCAACACCCTTGAAAATGTCCAAAGATATTTCACCAGAAGAGTCCTTCACTCCTCCACTCGAAACAGAATATCCTACGAAAATAGATTAACAATCCTGGGCCTAGAAAGCCTAGAACTACGGCGCCTAAAACACGATTTGAGTATTGCCCACAAGATCATATGCTGCAATGTCCTACCAGTCAATGACTACTTCAGCTTCAACCGCAATAACACAAGAGCACGCAACAGATTCAAACTTAATACGAACCGCGCCAAACTTGACTGTAAAAAATATGATTTCAACAATTGAGTTATCGAAGCGTGGAACTCATTACCGGACTCAATTGTGTCAACCCCTAACCCCCAACACTTCTTAGACTCTCCACGATTGACGTCTCCAGGTTCCTAAGAGGCCAGTAAGGGGCGTACATAAGTGCACTGGAGTGCCTTTCGTCCCCTGTCCAATTGTCTTTCCTTTCTTTCACCTATCTTATATATTCTCTTCCTTTCATATTAAGTTCACTTTTACCCTCTTTTATCACATGTCTATTTTTCTTCCTATGTATTTGTGTATTGGACAAATGAATAAATAAATAAATAAATGAATGAATGAATGAATGAATGAATGAATGAATGAATGAATGAATGAATAAATTTAAGTCTCATTAACTGGAATTAATGAGAATTCAGTGAAACTAACCTATACAAGATTCAAATTGACCCAATGCCTTTACATATTCTGTTACACCAAGTTAGTCTAAGGAAGAATGTGCTTCAGATCAATATTTTAGATATAATGGATCAGACTGAGGATGTATTCTGTGACAGTTACATCCTGATTTATTCCATTGTAGTTTTAGCTTGAATTCAGACCATCATTTTCCAAAAGTTGGCAATAATAATGAAGGGCATGGATTTACGTGGGAAGAGATTATAGCTGAAACTGACATAGCGATTTACATAGAGAATTTTGGTCACAGCCATTCTGCGTTTTCTTAATCACATGAAAAGTCCCCCCACCACCACTTTTCGCTTTGCCTCCAGCTATAAACCAACTCAAGCAGAAAAAACCAACAGCAGCTGCAACATCCTTAGATAATACTGCATTTTTTCTATTACTGTCTTTCATTCAAGTAAGAAAAACTTATAAATAATACACCCATCTTTCTTTGCTCATCCTTAACAGCTCTGCTATATGCTACTTCTTTCAACTGATAAATGCTGGCTAGTTCTTTCACTAAGTTGCCTCCCACCCCCCACCAGGCTGCTGTTCTCAGTTTTCTAACATCTATGGCTATATATAGCTAATTTGTCTAACTGAGAAGGGGGCAAAAAAAATCCCTTTACTTTCTGTAGGGAATACCAGGAAAACAGCAAATATCTCCATGGAAACATGTTTCTCAATCTATCAGTCTCCTGCTTTACTTAAAACATGACCCGTACAGGGAAGACTACTCTTCAATATTAACACAACATTTAACACAAAATACACTTTGTATACTTGATGAGCTTACCTTCCCCAGTTCACGAAGACATGCTTTATTTTTAAATATCTCTAAAGAAACTAATATTCTCTCAATCCCTATTAAAATGGATCATTTGACTTCTTGCCTGCAAACATGTCACATATGGGGGTTTCTATAGTAACACAGACTACTGGCTTAATTTGAAATTGTAATCTTTAGACACAAATGAAGATGTGTAATATGACTTACAAAAAAGACAATTTGATTTGCCATCATGGTGACAGGCTGACCATCAAATTCTGGTAAATAGTACATTAATTTTAAAAAAGTTATTTTCAGTTTTCTAAAAGAAGTTTAAGATTTAGGTTTTTGTTGCATCCGTTATTCTAAAATTGACTTTCTATGTACTTGATAGAAGGTGTTTTTTTAAAAAACAATTCATCTAAAAACTGTAGGATAAGACAGGTTTCTCATTATAGTTTAAAGCGTCACACATTTCATAATCAAGGCTAGGGCACAACATTTAAACAATCTTTCAGGATTCCAATGATTGCTAGAACAGTTTAGGATTTCAGAATTAATTATGCATGCATGTGGCCATTTGCAGCAATAACAATTAAATAAAATTCATCAATTTATGCATATTGCATTTGCTCTTCATTAGGCACAATGTGAACAACTGGGGGGGAAAAAAGGCCTGCGTAAGTTGGAATTTTCATAGCCTTGAAAATTCTACAGAGCAGCTAAGAAAAGGTTATTGTAGTATTTATTAAAATTACAGATTAAAAAGCTAATTATTAGCTTTTAATTGCCTGGATGGATTTAAATGTTGTATTGATACCAGACCCTCAGTAGTTAGAATTAACATTTGTAATTGTGTTTGTTTATTCTGCATAATCAGCTGACTAATAAATATTTTGACTAATTGACTGAATCTCTAGAATAGCTGCCTGCCTTGATTTTTTTTCTTAAATTTTTTGGTGTGGCTCATATAAAGAGTATATGTGAAGCTATTGGATCACCCGGTTCTGACTGAAGTCTAAAGCAGTGTTTCCCAACCTTGGCAACTTGGAGATATTTGGACTTCAACTCCCAGAATATCTTCAAGTTGCCAAGGTTGGGAAACACTGGTCTAAAGTGAACCATTCTTCTTTCTACTGCCATACCTCCCTAAAGATTCTTGGCTGCAGCTTGAGTCAAGGGCCTAATCATAAAACTATGATGCCATACTGCTGTCATCACAGCTTTCAGTGACTATTTCTACAGAGGAATAATGATGTCTTGAAGGCCAAGCAGAATTCCCTTCATCCCAACAGCCCAGCATTTTTTTCAACATAAATGCACACAAAACGTACTGAACATGTTGCTGTGACTGTTCTCAGCATTAAGAGAATGGCAAGAATGACAGATGGCTTCAAAATTCTGTGGAAATATTTCTGAGATTGCCTTGCAGAAATACTTCCATTTGTACCTTCAGAAGTTCATATTTTATTTAGGAATGTGAACTGATACAAGCTGGTCTAAAACCAGCTCCCTGTTCCTTTCATGTTTTTTTGAACAAAGAAAAAGAAATGAAGCTGCTAGATTTAAATGATGTCCCTCACAAGTAAGTGATGCTAAGGGCCGTTGGCTACTTACCGGGCCGGCGGTGTTTGCGGCGTGGGAGGGGGAAGGAGGCCGCCATTTTGGGGGCAGAACCTGCGGCCCCCACATCAGCACCAGGGGCCGCAGTGACATTAGAGCGGTGCGCGGGGCACCGATTGGACGAGGGGCGGCAAGGGAGGCACCCTATATAAGGGGCCTCCTCGTGGTGCCGCTCCTCTTTGTCTCTGCCGAACGGAGACACCCGCCCACCCTCCCTCTGTTACAGGGTGCATATGATGGGTCGCCCCTTAGGGGGGCCGAGTAGGAATTTTTGGCAGTCACAGTAGATTGGCCTAACTGTGGCTGTTTTTTCACCTACTCCACTCTGTGCGTGGGAGTGTGGTTAGGTGGTGTACTCACCAGCTAGTTTCCTCCCAAGGTCACTGGGGGGGGGGCAAAAGGAGGCAGAAATGGATGTAAGCAGCAACTGTGTGATCTCCTTTAGGGGCACCTCGAGTGAGGTGAGGGGCGATCTCCTTCTCATATTACAGGGCTCGACCGGCTTGGATATGGGGAGGGGGTCGCACCTGGGGCTCACTGGCTGGGACTTACCAGAGACCAGGGGCAAGCCATCCCACACGTCATGAGGGCGTGGCATGGGGTAAGGGGCAGGTGTAAATTTACCACTCCCCTACACCCAGGCAAGAAGCTTTCGCCCGAGAGTTGCTCAGAAGAGTTGACTCCGCCCCCATTTTGATGTATGCACCCCTGTAGGTCACGTGATTTAATTGGTTAATTAATTAATTGATATGGATTTAATAAAGTGACCCCATTATACCCAAACCTTCTGTGTCCGAGTGTTACTCCGCATTTGCTGCAAATTCTCCTGTTCCCTTTCCACTAAATCCCACTGTTTTCATCCTCAGGCTCACTAATATGGGGAATAGTCCTGTCTAGAAGAAGAATATCTCCATGAGAAGTGAGGTTAGTTACAGCAGGAGGAGAAGCGAAACCCAAGAAGAAGAGAGAAACGTTAATTCTCATGTGCAAACTATTTTTAAACGTATAGTTCATACGTGATTGCGCCAGATGGTATACTAAACGACAAGAACTTCAGTGAACCTACAAGGCTCCAGTGTTTTCAATCTCAGCAGCTTTAAGATGTGTGTACTTCAACATGGCCGACTGGAGAATGTTGGGAGTTTAAACACGCACATCTTAAAATTGCTCAGGTTGAGAAATAATGCCATGTTCTGAAAAATTCCTTTTGAATTCCTATGAAGCAAAAAAACCCCAAAACCCATAGTTAACTGTGTGAAAACATTCAGCAGATGCTTTTCTAATAATTCTGTGGAAAGGACAAGGGCCACTGGAAAAAAAGAGAAAGGGGAGTCTTTAAAAATTAATAACCTGGGGCAGTAGGTAAGGAAACTTTTCTTAAAAGAAACAATAAAAAATTGACTGCTTTCTTTTCCTCTCTGCTCCATCTTTTTAAAAAAACTGTATTTTACCAGTTGAAAACACTGTCTTTTATGGTCTTCCAAGCATCCAGCAGAAGGATCCAATAAGAGATTGTGAGAGGGCCAGGAGAAGCGGGGACAACAACACAGATATAAATAATCAAGAAACGATGGTTCAGTCACTTGATAGCTTTGATCATAAATGAAAATTTAGCCCAAGCGGGGATAAATCTGACAAAAAATGTTTCAAATCACTCAGAGACTTTACTATAAGTAACTCATTATAAACGAGACTGGGAGAATCCTATTACAGTTTTCAAGGTACTGCATTAAAGATACCTTACTAAAATTCCTTGAACCTAACAGGCTCAGTGGGAATGATGCTACATTTTTATATAGATTACTTTTGGGGGAGAAGTGAGAATGAAAGATGACTATCTTTGTACTGTCCCAGGGGTAAACTACTTCACATTTAGGTACACTGCAAGGGTGTACCAATTTAGTTATTATATATAGATGAACATTGTCCTGAGTTTAGAGCAAAGACACCAGCAGGGGAAAAAAAAAAAGAATCAGAACAATATTTGGAAGGATGGCAGCTTAATTTCATAGCGTTATGGCAGGTTTTTTTATTCTAAAATTGTAAATATCAGAATGTATTTAAAAAACCATACTGCAGTTAATTTCTTAAATAATCACTTGATTATGTAGGTTCACTAACAAGACCTAATTAAAGTATTGCTCTAAATAGTGTAAGAACCATTCTAGCTTTCTGAACAGGAAATTATTTGTTTTAAGAAAAAAATAATTAGAAGATAATTATCCCATCCATGTTCTACCACAAAGTGAGTAAGTCCTTTGTATCATTTGACAAGATGATATCCTATAACTTCCCAAGAGCAAATTCTAGCTTGATGCAATGCTTTCCTCTGGAGAAGACCATAAGCCAAAATAGCTATGACACTCAATTCCATATAAATTAAAATAATGTATTGTCAAAGGGTTGTATGCTCATGACATTAAATGCATCAATCACATGCACTTTATATTCCCCTTGGTGGCTGAAGTACTGTTTTCAATTGTTTTGTCTTATGATTGCCTAGTTAATACTACTAAACATTGTTTTGTCCGCCCCAGTTAATTAGCAGTAATTAAGCCCCAATGAAGACTCAGAAGCAAAGTCACTGTATAGTTGTCTATTTACAAAGAAACATGCTGGAAACAGCAATGAAATCAGAGGAATGTCAGTTCAGATCGCCAAAAGTCCAGCGTTATCAGCACAGCTGATAACAAGCATCCAAAAGAAAGTTATAAATTCAAGTCATTAATTCTCGGCGTGGACAGATACTCACAAATGCCTTCCAAAACTAGGATTGCAGGGTTGCACAAGGATTTAAGAGAGAAACTGCTAGTTCTCTCTCTCTCCATATAGGAACGTTGAACTTCTGCACCGGAAATTCTCATAATCCTCCCCTTTTATACTATCTGTGATGACAAACTATGCATAGAAATATCCAATGCCGGGACTTCCGGGTGGAGCCCGATCGCGCCGGAGGAGCGGAGGCTGAGCTCCGGCACCGCGGTCCTCCTTTCCAACTTGCAGGATGCGGATTAGCGTTGTGCCGACACCGGAGGGGTCGGCCCAGGACAGGGGGTCTCCTGGACACCCTGGGATGGATCGCCACGGTCCCGGGGGTTAGGGATAACCCCACAGCTGCAGGCATGGAGAGCTGTGCCCAGGCGGCTGCCTGGACACAGCCATAGCGATCGCCGAAAGCGGAAGTACAAAAATAGAAGAGAAGTCTACAAATAACAGATCAGCAGATAAAGGAGACTCACAGCACCACACGGAACTCTTTCGGTGTCTATACAAGTTTGGAAAAAGAAGATTTTAAACTTTAAGGCGAACACAACAAAAGAAGAAAACTGTAAGTGATATCCATCCGCGGAGGAGAAGATCGGACGGATCTACTTGCCTTTGTTGCAATTGAGTATAACTTTCATTTTTTTTTCCTACCTAAGATTATAGTGTGGTGTATCTACTTTCCCTTTTCTTCTTTTATTTTTTCTTGTCATAATTTTGATATAAAATTTTTTTTCTCTTCTTTTGACAAAACTAAAGTGTGATTTGGAAATTATGGAGTGAATGAAGTTAAACATATTAATCAATTGAACACTGTGGAACCAATGAACTGAACTAATTCAATTTACGTTATTTCAATGGAATTTTACTGAAGTTATAAATATTTGAAATGAATTTTGGACTATTCATCTTATTTTTCTACTTTTAAAATTTTTGACATTATTTTTATTCCCTTATTTATCTTTTCCTTGGACTTGTTGGGACTAATTTTTTTGGTGAGATATTAGAGGCGTAAGGACACTTGGTATTTCTAATTTTCTACTCCTCGTTGCTTTTTCTTTTTTATATATATAATATAGAACCTTGGACTGTCTTATCAGCATTTGTCTTATCAGCATTTGAATTTGGGAATCACTCTGGACATTGGTTTTGGATTTATTTTTCTTTTTTCTCCTTTTTTCTCTGGATAATTTTACTAGAGTATAAGTTAGGCTCACTTTATTTGGACTCATTAGAAATTTTTGGACCCTTTTTTCTTTAGAACTTTTGATATACTTCTTTTTTCTAACTAAAAGTCTGCTCACTACAACTACCCTTGGATTAATTTTTATTTTTTCATTTTTACACATATAAGTATATTTTTTGAATATTAGAAATCATTTTAAATATATATATTTTATATTTTTTAAATATATAAAATATTTTCTTTTCCTCTCCCTTTTCTGTTCTCTTGAAAGAAACTCTCCCTAGTTGTTGTTTTTCTTTTTCTTTTTATTTGCCTTTCTTTGAAGAAATTCTTTGTTTTTTTCTTCCTTTTTACTTTTTTCCTTCCTCCTTTTCTTCTTTCTCTCTCTCCCTTTTTTACCTTTTATTTTCAATTATTATTAATTTTTTTCTCCTTTTAAAATCACATTTATATCTTTTCTTTTTTTCATTATTAAATAGCTATGTGCTATAATATTGGTTTCTTCCCTTCCCCCACCTGATCCCCTTTTAAGGAATTTAGGAATTCACTGAAATATTTTTTTTCTTTACTTTCATCCTTTTACTTTCTTTTTCTTTTTCTTTTCTATTTTCCTTTTAATTAAATTTACAATTAATTATAGTACTAAATGAACTGAATCAATATATTCAATTTCTTTCTGTTCTTTTTTCTGCTCCATTATTTTATTAAGAATACATAAGATTTAGATTAAAATAATTTTTAAAATAAAATAATAACAGTAAATTTTGGATTATGAAAGGTTCCCACAGGGCACAGAGTGTGACTTCAGTGACTACAATAACAACGCGAAAACAACCAACTACTCCTGCCCCAACTTCTACACCCAGGACCTCCCCAACCTCATCACCGTTACAACAAAGGACCATACCTACAATGTTGGCCAAAGAGAAAGAAAAAGACAAGTCTACGATGGACCCTAGTCTTCAGATTATTCAAGAAGCACTAGCAGACATCAAGGCATTACAAACCCAGGCAAAAACTCAAAGCGACACAAACAAAGAAGAAATGAAAACTTACTTACAAGAACTGAGGCAAGAGATGAAGGAGATGAAAGACGAAATTAAAAAAGAAATTGCAGAACTCCGAACTGAATTAACTGAAGTAAAAGGGAATGTTGTTGAAATGGACGGAAATATAAAAGTCATCCAACAAAAACTACAAGACAGCGAAAAGAGAATACAAGTGATAGAAGGAAAAATCCAAGATGTGGGACAGAGAGTAGAAGAATACGAAGACCGTAACTACGCAGCCCACAGAGACTTTGATATAGCAATAACCAATCTAGAACTCCACTCCTCACAACATGGCTTGAGGTTTCAAAACATCGAAGAAGAAAAAGACGAAGACTTGCCTGCAAAAATGGCAGAAGTTATGGGAGCTATTTTGCAGTTGGACCCAACAGAACTGGTAAAAGAAATCGATGAAGTCTACCGAGTTCAGACCGGATATGTAAGGCGCCACAATTTACCTAGAGAAGTCCACATTAAGTTCACAAGAAGAATTGTCAAAGACGCGATACTGAGATACACAAAAAACGAGTCCTTTCAACGTAATGGAAAAGAAATCACGATTCTGAAACAAGTTCCGAGGAGAGTCCGAGAGACTAGAAGACAATATTACTTTCTTACAAGTATCTTAATCAGAAAGAGCATTGCTTTCAGATGGCTGATACCAGAAGGTTTGACCCTAACATGGCAATCAACGAGAGTGAAAATAGAAAGCGTAGAACAAGAACGATCTTTTCTAGCACGCAGTGGACTGGACAGCACCGCACAAATTCAGATTCAACCAAAGCCTAGTGACGAAACGATGAGGGCCACAGGTGGTGGAGGGGAAGAAGCGTTGGTGGTGAGGCAGAAACAACTACAGATCTCACAGGACCTAATTTTGGACACCCGACTCCGAGAACCAAAAGAACCTAAAAGGTACTACAAATAAAGATGACGCATGATCTGAAAATATTTTCAGTCAATGTAAATGGATTGAATAACCCAAGGAAGAGAAACCAAGTAGTAACTAAACTCACGAAACAAAAAGCCCAGATAAACATTCTACAAGAAGTCCATATCAAGAAATCAAAAAGAAGTCTCCTTAAAAACTCAAAATTGGGAAAATTATACACTAGTTTGACCAATCAAAAGAAAAGAGGTGTAGCAATGTATATTGATGAATTAATTGAATCAAAAGAAATATACAATGATGGGGATGGAAGGATTTTGATAGTACAATTAGATTCAGAAACAAAACCATTAACAATTGTCTCAATTTATGCACCAAATGATAATCAAAAACAATTCTATAAAGATTTACATGAAAAAATTAATGAGTTATCAATTGAAAATATGATAATAATAGGAGACTTCAATGCAATTTCAGATGACCAAATGGATTATAATGGAAAAAGAAAAGAAAAGAAGAAAAAGGTAATCTTACCGGCATCATTTTGGAAAATGAGTTCAGAATTATCATTAAAAGATGTATGGCGAGAACAGCATTTAAAAGATAAACAGTATACTTTTTATTCCAACCCGCATAAGACATGGTCTAGAATTGACATGGCTTGGGCCCCTATTCACATAATGGAACAAATAAGTGAAATAGAAATAGAGACAAATACTTGGGCGGACCATAACCCTATATCCATATATTGGAAAGGTAAAAGGAGAATAAAGAATTGGTCAATGAATAGAACTATAATAAAAGATCCTGAATATAAGAAATGGATAGAGAAGGAATTAGAGATTTTTTTAAAAATAAACAAAAATACAGATACCACTCCTCAAAATTTATGGGACACAACTAAAGCATATATACGTGGATTAACAATATCATTTATAGCAAAAAAGAATAAAGAAAAGAGAAAATATCAAGGAACACTAGTAGAAGAATTAAGAAAATTAGAAATTTTAATGCAAAAAGAGGATAAGGATGACAAATTAAAAAATCAGAGAGAATTAATAAGACACAAACTGAGATTAATAGAACAAGAACCAGTTGTAGAAAAGATAAAGAGAGCAAAACAAAACCATTTTGAATATGCGAATAAACCTGGAAGATGGCTGGCATACAAACTAAGAAAAGAGAGGGAAAATAAAATTATAAAAAAATTGACAGATTCAAAAGGTATAATAAAACACAGAATAGAAGATAAAAAGGAAATAGTATCGGAATTTTATAAACAATTATATAAGAAAGAAGAGATAAGTGAGGATTTAATTTTTAAATATCTGGAAAAAATAGAACTTCCAGTTTTAACAGAAACACAACAGCAAAGATTAAATAGACCTATTACAGATATAGAATTAAAACAATCTATAAAGAATCAAAAAAATAATAAAGCAACCGGTCCAGATGCAATACCAGCTGAATTTTATAAATTAGAACTAGAAATATTTTTTCCCAATATGCTTGAGATATATAATCAAATATTGACAATAGGTAAATTACCAAAAACTTGGTCAGAAACTTTAATAACCTTAATACATAAGGCGGATACCAAGAAAGAAAAAATTGAAAATTATAGACCTATTTCATTGTTGAATGTCGATTACAAAATTTTTATATCAATATTTGCCAATAGACTTAAAAGTATTATAAATAATATGATACGTAATGATCAAAATGGATTCTTACCAGGAAGACAAATTAAAAATAATTTAAGAATAATAGTTAATACTTTGGAATACAGTGATCCCCCGGGTATTGCGATCCCGATCATTGCGAAACGGCTATATGGCGATTTTGCAACCCGGAAGTAAAAACACCATCTGCGCATGCGCGCCCTTTTTTCTATGGGCACGCATGCGTAGATGGCGCCGGGCAGATCAGCTGCTGGGCGGCTTCCCTAGGTCTTCCCCCTCTTGCTGGCGGGAGGGCGAGCGGCGGGCATCAGCGAGGAGTTTCCCCACCGCCCACGCAAACTCCTCGCTGCCACCTGCCCGCCCTTCGCCTGCCCACGCCGTTCATTCTCGCCACTTCCCAGCTGAGTCCTGAAGCGAATTGGATTCAGGACTCAGCTGGGAAGCGGCGCGAGTGAGCGGTGCGAGCGAACGGCTTGTCCGCTGCCTGCCTGCCCGCGTGCCCTTCGCCCGCCCACGCCGTTCATTCTTGCCGCTTCCCAGCTGAGTCCTGAAGCGAATTGGCTTCAGGACTCAGCTGGAAGCGGCGCGAGCAAGCGGCGCGAGCAAGCGGCTTGTCCGCCACCTGCCTGCCCGCGCGCCCTTCGCCCACCCACGCCGTTCATTCTCGCCGCTTCCCAGCTGAGTCCTGAAGCGAATTGGCTTCAGGACTCAGCTGGGAAGCGGCGCGAGCGAACGGCGTGGGCGGGCGAAGGGCGGGCGAGCGGCAGCGAGGAGTTTGCGTGGGCGGTGGGGAAACCCCAATCTTCGGCTCCTCGCTGCTGCGGAAGTAAAAACACCATCTGCGCATGCACAGATGGTGTTTTTACTTCCGCAGCGCTACTTCGCGAAAACCTGATCATTGCTAGGGGTCCTGGAACGGAACCCTCGCAATGATCGGGGGATCACTGTATTATGAGCAGCATCCTGAAAAGCAAATGGCACTTATATTTCTGGATGCCCAAAAAGCGTTTGACAACGTGGATTGGAATTTTATGAAAATACAATTAAATAAGATGCAAGTAGGAACAAAATTCTTTAATATAATAGACGCTATATATTCTGAACAAACTGCTAAAATTATAATAAATAGTGAACAAACAGAAAAAGTAGTTATACAAAGAGGAGTAAGACAAGGTTGTCCAATATCACCATTGTTATTTATTTTAACCTTAGAAGCATTGTTGATAAAAATAAGAGCAGATAAAGAAATAAAAGGATTGAAAATTAGAAAAGAAATCTACAAAACACAAGCATTCGCTGACGACGTAGTGTTTGTTTTGGACGACCCAATAGAATCTATTTTAAATTTAATAAATGTGATTGAAGAATACGGGAAAGTTGCAGGATTGAAAATAAATAAGGAAAAGACACAGATAGTAACAAAAAATATGACTGAAATACAGAGAAAATATTTAGGAGACCTATCAAACATGAAGATCACGAAAAAAGTGAAATATTTAGGGATATGGATGACCTCCAAAGCCATATCTTTAAAAAATGACAATTATTTAAAATTATTAAGTCAGATTAAAAAAGACTTAGAAATATGGAGTAATCTACAATTATCACTTGTAGGAAGAATCTCCACAGTTAAAATGAATATCCTTCCAAAAATATTGTTTCTTTTCTAAGTGATTCCAATAAATCCAGGAACGAAATTTTTTATTGAATTGAATAAGATAATAAGAAAATTTATTTGGCAAGGTAAAAAATCAAGAATAAAACAAAACTCATTAGAAGATTGTAAGGAAAGAGGAGGCCTAGGTCTCCCAAATTGGAAACTATATTATCATGCCACGGCCCTGACATGGATAAAAGAATGGCTCACACTAGAAAATCAAAGATTGCTTAATTTAGAAGGGCACGATTTGATGGTCGGTTGGCATGCATTTGTATGGTATGATAAATTAAAAACTCACTCATACTTTAAAAATAATGTTATTAGAAAATCATTAATAGAAGTGTGGAATGAAATAAAGAAAAATCACTTTTTAGTAATGCCAGAATGGGTTTCACCCCTTGAAGCCATTGTACACCCGAATCTTAAAGGAAAAGGTAAGATTTGGAAATATAGTGACTTGATAGATAATCAATTAAAATTAAGAACAAAACAAGAGTTACACGAGTTAGGTATAGATTTAGATTGGTGGCATTATATACAGATTAGTTCTAGATATCAAAAAGACGTAAAGACTTATATCTTTAAAAAGGAAAACAATGTATTGAGCAAATTATTATTCCAAAATCAAACAAAGACAATTGGAAATGTTTATAAATATTTATTAAATCATAGAACGATAGGTTGGATATTGAAAGACAATATGATCAGTTGGTGCAAAAATTTTGGCAAAGAGATTGATTTAGATACTTGGGAAAAGATATGGATGTATAACTGGAAAATAACAAAATCAATTTCTTTTAAAGAAAACCAAATTAAGATGTTTTATAGATGGCACCTTCCACCATATAGAATTTCTAAAATGTTTCCATCTGTATCGCCTATTTGTTGGAAATGTAAAAAAGAGGTTGGCACATATTATCATGCATGGTGGACTTGTTCGGAGACAAAAATATTTTGGAATAAAGTAGAGAATTGGATAAATGAAATAACAAAGGAGAAGATTAAAAA
The DNA here is from genome assembly GCF_031021105.1 of Erythrolamprus reginae. Classification (NCBI taxonomy): domain Eukaryota; kingdom Metazoa; phylum Chordata; class Lepidosauria; order Squamata; family Dipsadidae; genus Erythrolamprus; species Erythrolamprus reginae. The sequence goes on from NC_091953.1 coordinate 61,673,094, forward strand.
ATCTCCTGAATTTTTCCTATTGGGTATTTCAAATATAAAGTATAAAAAAGAAATTCACTATTTAATAATACACATATTGGTGGCGGCACGAATAGTATTTGCACAGAAATGGAAAGAAAAGATGATACCGAAAGATACGGAGGTATTCAAAAAAATTATAGAATGTGCAGAATTAGACATGATGACTAAACGTTTGAATAACCAAACCGAAACGGAATTTTACAAAATATGGGATAAAGTATATGATTGGTGGAATGTTAAAAATAGTATTAAAAATTAAATATATAAGAATAAATGATTATTTGGAAAATTATAAGATAGAATTAAATATTTTATATGATAACTAACATAGAAGCTTTTATTTTGTTTTCTTTTTGTACTACCAATAATTTGTTTATTGCTCTTTATTTATATATATATATATATACAAGTGTATCTTTTTCTTTTTTAAAAAAAACATAAAGAAATTTGATCAATAATTTTAATCCTAAAAACATAGAATTAAGTTTAATGATAATGTATTTTGTAAGTGTGGCATTTCTGCTTAGATCTAGTAACAGCTAGAGTTTTTTTTATATTCTGTATTAGTTAGACTTCTACAATAAGCGGAGCAATGGTAGCTCCTTAAATGTTTAATGTTGTATGTTTTTGTCTGTCCTTTTTGAAAATAATAAAAAATATTTTTTTTAAAAAAAGAAATATCCAATGCCTAGATCTACATTGCTGGAGATCTACATTGCTGGAACCCTCAGAGGGGGTTCGCAACTTGGGCGTCCTCCTCTATCCACAGCTCACATTAGAGAAACACCTTTCAGCTGTGGCGAGGGGGGCATTCACCCAGGTTCGCCTGGTGCACCAGTTGCGACACCAACACTCCGCAGTCTGCATTGGTTGCCGATCAGTTTCCGGTCACAATTCAAAGTGTTGGTTATGACCTGCAAAGCCCTTCATGGCACCGGACCAGATTATCTCAGGGACCACCTTCTGCTGCACGAATCCCAGCGACCGGTTAGGTTCCACAGAGTGGGTCTTCTCTGGGTCCCATCAACTAAACAATGCCACTTGGTGGGACCCAGGGGAAGAGCCTTCTCTGTGGCAGCCCCAGCCCTCTGGAACCAACTCCCCCCAGAGATTAGAATTGCCCCCACCCTCTTGCCTTTCGTAAGCTCCTTAAAACCCACCTCTGCCACCAGGCATGGGGGAATTGAGATGCTCTTTCCCCCTGGGCCTTTACAATTTCATGTGTGGTATTTCATGTGTGGTATGTCATGTGTGGTATGTCATGTGTGGTATGTCATGTGTGGTATGTCATGTAAAATAAATAAATAAATAAATAAAAAAAAAATACTCTTGTCTCCCTCGCATTCTTTTTACTTGACGGTCTAATATTGAGTCCACAATATCCTCCCTCCTCATCTTACTCTGAAATTACCATAGCTGGTGGGTCTGCAGCTTTTGGAGGGTCTCCAGGCCCTAACTCTCCCTCATTCTCCTTTTCTGATTCCTCTGATAAGTACACTGGCCTATGATACCCAGACAGACCCAGTTCATTCTCCTCAAAGTCCGTGATCAAAGGAACCGGATGCAAGCCAACCACAACAATCATGTAGCTAAGAAAAGATTCATTTTTGTCTGTCTGTCTGTCTGTCTGTCTGTCTGTCTGTCTGTCTGTCTGTTTGTCTGTCTGTCTGTCTGTCTATCTATCTATCTATCTATCTTATCATCTACCCATATCACAAGCAACGGTATAAAACAGGACTAAAAACTGTTAATAAATACATTAAAATATAAAAACCAAACTAAAACAATGAATAATAGATGAAGGGATGTGGAATCCCTGTGCTAGTTCATCCACCTGCTGGAATCCCCAGGCCGGCTGGGGATCCCTTGACCTCCAGAAAATCATAGTGATAAGACCAATCCCAATTCATGGAGGAGAACATTCATTTGCATGGGTGTCACAGCAGAAAAGGTCTGCTGCCTAGGGCCCACCAAATGTAGCTCTCTAGACAACAGAACTTGTAATAAGCCTTCCCTGTTGGATCTGGACAAATCAAATTAGAGAAAGGTGGTCCTTCAAGCTGCTCCCATGCTAAGAAGGGCTTCAAAAATTAACACCAGAACTTTTTAATTATTTAATAAATATAGACACGGTCCATCTCACTATCTAAGGGACTCTTGGCAGTTTACAAATACAGCTTATAAAACTATATAAAAGAAATTCAACTAAAAGTGCAATTAAAGCAGAAGTTAAAAGCAGGAGCAGAAAAAAAAAACGAGTTAAAAGAAAAAGACTCAAGCAATTATCAAGTTTTCTCTACTATTGCATAACTAACCCCATGCTGGAAACAACAAAAGGTGAGGCTGAAAGCCTGAAGGTACCGGTGAAATGCAAAAATGAATCCATAGTTTTTGTGTTTGTATCATGCAAAAACCAAAGATAAGTTCTTAGATGGTACATTTTTAAAAGCTAGCAACCAGAAGCACACTGATGAAATGATTAAACTTCTACTCTTTGGATATCGGGTCAGTTCTGGGTTTTTTTAAATAGCCCCCCCTCCCGTGCCGCCGCCAAAATCACTAACTTTTTGTTATCAGTGAGCCAAAGGCCAAGTTTGTCATCATAATAATGTCAAGTTATGTAACCAAACACATCTGACCACTGAAGAATGAAGTTAACATTTCCTGTCTTTAGGAATTAATTTCATCAACCACATTTGGTGTTTTGCTGACCATCTAAGTCAATTAAGAGTGAAAGCAATGCTTTACTTTCTGAGTGGGCTTTGGGACAAACTGCTAAGAAGTGAACACTTTCACTTCTCTTTTTATCGTCTGTGAAATAACTTGACAGGAATGTATATGATTTTTTGGGGCAAGAAATGTCATTATTTCTTAAAGTATACCATTTGTCCTAGATCTGAGAAGTTAGTAGCTTGCCCCATACTATGCTAAAAGCCAAAAAAAGGAGTATATCTTTAGTCAAACAAATGCAAATGTTTCACCTGAATTATGTCCCAAATTCCATAATCTAAATAGCATTTCTGCAAGAGTGAAACTGTATTAAGCTCTGTGCAGCTTCACTGATTTAAATGATTTAAAGCTGTTCTTGCCTTTCAAAAAGGAATATGGTTAAATTTTACCTTTGGGATCAGTTTATCTAAATCCCTATTTGGCCTTATCTTTAAAACAGAGTTTACTGATATGAATGCTAGCCAGCGACTACTATTATGCAATTATCAAGTTTTCTCTACTATTGCATTTGTTTTCTTATTGTTTATTGTAATTACATTGAGCTGCATCCTGGAATAGTAATTTATTATTGGGTTCTTTAGTCGTATGAAAAAGAAACATTATACCATTCACCTTTAAAAGCAATTGCTACTTGGCAATTTTTTCATATCTTACAATTCAATATGTGACAGGAGGCTGTGAACCTTGACTGGCCATGATCGGCTTATATTCATCTTAACTTATGAGATGTGACTCCCTATTTAAAGTTTTGAAATTATTCATGGCTTCTATGTAACCATGTAACAAAAGATGCCACCTTTTGTAAGGAGAGGCATCTCATAGAATGGAAGAAAAGCATTATTTGGGTGAACTTATCTCCAGCAGAGTAATGTCCTCCCCTAAATATAAGCACTATAGCAAAATTAAGAGTTGATCTTCTTGTATGTACCCACTCATTGATTCTGTCAATTTGCCCATTTTTTTCACTTTCTGTTTGAGGTCTGCCTAGAGGAAGAAAGGAAATAATAAAAAAAACAACCCCAAATAAATGTTAATGGGAAGCTTAATATATTAAATTAGACTATTGGTCTTTATGGCTCAATACAATCTCTGCTGACCACTGTAACTCCAAGGTTTCAGATAAGATTCTTTCCATGTCTTGGAGATTCCAAAGGTAAATTTAGGGAGTTCTGCGTTTGAAATTTTGTCCTTCCTCTAAGATATTTCTGATGTAATTTCATTTGCATGTCGCATCAGTCTATAATGTGGTTTGTTGGGTTTTAATTTTGCATGATTTGTTTACTCAGCCATCATTGTTTGATAGTCATATCTTACAAATTAGCATCATAAGTAGAATGAAAAATTTAATCCCATAATTCTGAACCTTGCTCTAGCTCCCCAATTTGAGTGGGACACGGCATGGGGGGAAGAGAGGATGGTTCGGACACCCACACAAATCTTTCAGATTTGGATATTAATTTAGGTATTACAATTATACAATGCTATCACATTTACAACATGGGGATTGTTTCCCCCTTTGAAACAGCTTCTTAGATAAGGTCTTACTTTATGAACACTCTTTTTTGTTTTGGTCTTGGATCATAACATAAAAAAACAGAAGCATAAAATACAATAAATATAAAAGGAACGTAAAAGCATAAAAATACTAAAGTGCAAAATAATGTAGTACTATACATTTATAATAATAAAATAAAAATATCTCTGAAAATTCAACTATCTGAACTTTAAATCTGAAGATCAGTGTTTTAACTCTGATATCCTCACAAAATTCAGCTACTTTTATGAATAATTCAACTTCTAGTTTGAAAAGTTAAAAGGAAGTGAGTGCTATTTTAGAGACACTAAATAACATTAAAAAGTGGGGCAATTAGAAACTATGCTAACAAATATGCTAACATATAAACTTTAAAACCACGGAATTTGCATTGTATAACACTTTCTTGCATTTTTGATAGATCACTGCAAAGGGTAAAGCACTGTATCTAATTTATCAATATCCTCTATTATGTTCAGGAAGTGTTAGAAATATCTTTATTTTAAGCAAGCAATTTATTTTCAGGTGCAACAGTTTGGAACCAGAGACGCATGTGTTTGATGTCACCGACCCATTCTTATTTTAATGCTTGTCATAGCACAATTCAGCCTGATGAAAAACAGTAGGAACTCAGTTTTTATGGGAAGTGACCACATTTTAGAAAGAAGACCACAGGGCAAAGGTTTTTTAAAGGATGATGATTAACTGCGGATGTTACACAGTTGGTCCTTAAGGTATATGGACTTGGAATAAGTGACTGGAATATGTTCTGTCGGGCTCTCTGGTAGAATCCTCCCAAAAATTCACAGGTACAAATTTCAGACACACACTCGTTTGAAAATTCAAAACAATGTTCTTTATAATGAAAATTCACTTAAACCAAGCCCTCTTTTGGTATAGCAAAGAGCACTTGTCTCCAAACAAACTGGTAATTTGTACAAGTCCCTTATCAGTTCTGTGATACTTAGCTTGCAGCTGTCCTTTTTTCACAAAGTGAAACACACTTTGCCCTGGTTTAGTTTCACAACGGGGAAAAATCATCACACAAAAAGTCAGTAAAGCAGTCACGAAACACGATCAGATAATCCTCCACAATGGCCAAACCCACAGGCTGCTCTTTATAGCAGCCTCACTAATTACCACAGCCCCACCCAGCCACAGATGGCCTCATTTTCTTTGATAATAATCTCTCAGTTGTTGTTGCCTATGCATCGCTTTCCGCATGCATGGCTGTATCATTAACTCTTGTTCTGAATCCAAGGAGGAGCTAGATAATTGATCTCCTTCTGAGCTGTCTGCCACACTCTCCTCCTCCCTGTCACTCATGTCTTCTTGGTCAGAGGAGCCTTCATCATCAGATTCCACCGGGGGCAAAACAGGCTTGCAGCATGTGGATGTCTCCCCCACATCCACAGTCCTTAGGGCAGGAGCTGGGCCAGAGCTAACCACAACACCCAGTAGAACTTCCACCCATTAGTACTTATCCTACCTTCAGAGGCTATAGAGCATAAATCCACAGCCTTTCCCTATGATAATCCTTCTGGTATTGGAAGACTGTGATCATGTCTCCCATTAGCTTTCTCTTTTTAAGCATCCTAAGTTCCTTTGATGATTATTCTTAGCATTCTTTTTATCTATGATGGCCAGAACTAGACACAATATCATAGAACTATCATTTTCCTTACTGTTTATACCTCTGATATTGTCTAGGATTGTAGAGCTATTTTGGCAGTTGCAGTACATTGCCAGCTCATGTACCATCTGTAGTCTCCTAGGATGCCCAGATACTTCCCCAAGTCAAATTGCTGAAGCCAGTATAACTTATCTTGTAGCCGTGTATCTAATTTTTCTTACCTAACTCCAGGATATTACAATTCTTGCCATTGGATTACTTATTATTGATAGGGCTTAATATTCAAATCGATCAAGATCCTTCTGAATCTTCAGCCTGGTTTCTGAGCTTTATCAATTCATTCAGTTGAATGTCATCTTTGGATCTGGTGTGTGCTCTTTCTACTGACTCATTTAAGTCATTTATGAAAATGCTGAAGAGACCAGACAAAACCCGAGGTGTTTGCTTACCAACTTTCATATAGACACAGATCCATTAAAGACAACTATTGAGTACGGTTGTTTAATCAATTTAATATTTTATGTGGTTTTGTATATTCTATTGGCTAGATCAGTGATTTTCAACCTTTTTTTGAGCCACGACACATTTTCTACATTTACAAAATCCTGGGGCACACCACCAACCAAAATGACACAAAATGACACTCTAACAAAGTACATATTATACATATAGTTAAACATTTACCTCCAGTTCTGACCAGGATTAGAAATCAGGACCATGAGAAGGAGTAGCAGCTTCAACTACTCGCCGCGGCCACACAATGACAAGTGCACAGGACCTTCCTGGGTGTGGATGAGAGGCGGCCTGCTATTGCTTCATTGCTAGTGGTCGGGATGAATCCTAGAAGGTGATTGGTCAGTGAGCATTCCCTGTGCCTCCACTCTTGAGGGGAATGTTTATGTTCGGATGGAGGCGGCTCGCACGCGGGCCGTAGTTTGGGGACCCATATTAAATTTCCCCACGGCACACTTGACAATGTCTCACAGCACACTAGTGTGCCACGGCACATTGGTTGAAAAACACTGGGCTAGATTATACAAACCACTGCAAACCGTGGGAGTAGTGCAGTCTTTAAATAAACAAGTACATAAATAAGAACATATACTTTTACCACTAAAAGGAAGTATGGAAATTGATATGAATCATTCAGCACTGAAGGACTAAATAAACTCACATCAGTTTATATAATGGCTTTGTGAGGATTATTTTTAATTTATAATAAGCCTGAAATACTTAAAGAGATCAATTAGCTATTTCTTTCTAAAAAAAAATCTGTGATACATAATATCGGAATAGTATATAGCTAATAATAATAATAATAATAATAATAATAATAATAATAATAATAATAATAATTTATTAGATTTTTATGCCGCCCCTTTCCGCAGACTTGGGGCAGATCATATAATAAATAAACAGTATACAATAAACAAATCTAATATTTAAAAAAAGAAGAAATATCTAAAAGCCCATTATAAAAAACCATAAAACACAAGCATACCATACATAAAGCTATATAAGCCTGGGGGAAATGTCTCAATTCCCCCATGCCTGGCGGTATAGGTGGGTCTTAAGCAATTTACGAATGACAAGGAGGGTGGGGAAAAAGATCAGACCAATTTCATTACAATTTTCAAGATATCTGTGTATTCATATAATTAATATAACATGCAATCCTGACTTAATCCAATTCCACTTCCAATCAGATTATCATGTAATATGAATTGAGTATAGATTGCGTATATATAATTTACACAGGCTATTAAAGATATTATCTGATTTGGAAGGATTATTCTTGCGAAATCTATGCCGGCAGTTATGGCATTATTCTTTTTAAGGAGTTTACAGAATTATCTCTTTATGATTAGGTTTATAAATTTCCCAGGTACTAATATTTGACTCACTTGTTCTCTAGATACTTCTTTCTCCTATTTTTGATGCGACATGGAAAATGTTATGACTATATTATCAGCAAATTCAAAATGCTGTGTACCTGGTCTTGGGAAGCTAAGCTCACTCAGAATAAATGTATATTTCCTTTCCATATTTTTAAAAATCAGTCTCAGGCTTCAATCCTGTCCCTTTATCCTGTTTCTTGAACTCATAACTCATTGTAAAAAAAAAAAAAGAACTAAACCAAATGCTGAGTTGTTCTCCCCTTTCTTTGTTACTAGCTAGCCTTTTGTTAAATATTATATAACTGGCAAGAGTGAATCTATTTCTGTGTGGCTTGCCTCGTTATGAATCATGAGGCCCAGAACAAAAATTAACAATTCTATAATATTTGAATTTGGCAAGCAGAGTATCAGAGAAGAGAGAATGGTATTGGAAGCACGAATCCCAGCGACCGATTAGGTTCCAAAGAATTGACCTTCTCTGGGTCCCGTCGACTAAACAATGTCGTCTGGCGGGACCCAGGGGAAGAGCCTTCTCTGTGGCAGCCCCAGTCCTCTGGAATCAACTCCCCCCAGATAATAGAACTGCCCCCAACCTCCTTGCCTTTCGAAAGCTTCTGAAGACCCACCTATGTCGCCAGGCATGGGGAAATTAATATACCCCTAGCTACTATGGTTTTATGCATGGATTGTTAGGTTGTGTGATTGTTTTTCTTTTTATAATGAGGGTTTAAAATTGTTTTTTAATATTAGATTTGTACATGTTGTATTGTTGTTGTGAGCTGTTCTGAGTCCTTGGAGAGGGGCGGCATACAAATCTAATAAATTATTATTATTATTATTATTATTATTATTATTATTATTATTATGTACCAGTGTTTTCAGTTTTATTAAAATATATTGTTTACATGTATACTCATATATTTATGGTTTATTTTTATTATCATTGAAGACAGGACCCATTCATCTTTCTAGCTTATTGAATGTAAAGAAGAAAATTTTAAAACTGGAACTCATTCACTATCTTTGCACAAATATGTTATTTTTCGAAGTATAAGACGCACGAATATAAATGCACCTTAGTTTTTGGGGAGGAAAATAGGGGGGTGGGAAATCTGCCTACCAGTCTTAGCACATTATTTTATCCCCTGGTTAGGGCTTAAAAAAACCTTATTCAGAGAGAGTAACAATGAAAAAGCTTGCAAGCCGGCAAGAGCTGGGAACATTGTTAGCACCTGGTTAGAACTGGAAAGAAACATATTTGGAGCAAGTACAGCAATGAAAAAAAAGCCTGCAAAGACTTAGGACTTGGAAAACATTTTTCACAAAGAGTAACAATGAAAGAGCCTGCATGGTAAGAGCTGGGAATATCGTTAGCACCAAGTTAGGGCTAAAGAAAAAGCTTTGAATAAAGTTACATACATAAGACACACCCAAAATTTCAGCCTCTTTTAGGGAGGAAAAAGATGTGTCTTATACTCCAAAAAATATGCTATGTGCTGGACAGAGATTGGTGAGTTTTCTGCCCCAAATTTGAGTGGCTCAAACTGCAAGACAAGCTGCCATCTATCACTATATAAAATATTTTCTGGGCTGGTGCTTAAAAAGTCAAGCAGATACTCTGTTCATTGTATGGACCTCACTGAATCAACAGTATAATTATTGCCGACTACTGAATTTTCCAATGAAAAAACATGTCAGGCATTTTTTAAGAACCTCAAGATCCTGCCGTACACACACACAAAAAATCTTGTTTCGCGTATCGATTTTATTTCAGCAAAATATCTGACTGCCCATACCTGAATGAAAAAATCTGAAGAGCTGGTTTTGCCAAATGGCTAAGGAAATCCAGAGTGGGCTGGAGGCCATAAAGGGATGGTTTGTTTCTTGATTGGTCACTAAGGAGGTATGGGGGGTATTTTTATTGTTTGTATACTAGGCTTTTATTTTTGTAAGTTCCTCAGAGTCATTGGAAGTGAGTTGGGGGCTATATAAATACAATCAATCAATCAATCAATCAATCAATCAATCAATTTATAAGGATAAGAAAACTACTTTCTTAAGCCTATTGTTTAATTGAAATTATAAATATTTGATGATCTCCTGTATATCATGCAGAAATCAATAACTGGAGCCCAACAAAACTTTTAAACATTTCAAAAGAACCAAAAATATATAATTCTATCCATGCAAAATACTACATTTCATTCTTGCAAATCTCATTTTCTTACTCTGATCTTTTTCCAGAAATGTTCACTAAAATAGAATGTATCATTCTATCAGTAATTTTCACCAGTACTTTTAAAAAATAAAATATTTTTTCTTTATTCTTCTTTTTTGCAACCATTTCTTAGCCCTATTGCTGAACTTCGTTAAATATGACACTTCGCTGGCCTTCAAAAAATGCACAAAAGGTCTTCTGGAAAGAAGCAGCTAGCTTAATTTGGCCTTTAATACTTTTGAAGCACTGGAGAGGCCCAGATCCTTAAGGTAAAGTGTTTTGCTTAATCCCATTGTTTACTCTTGCAAAAGGCGCATTAGCTTTGAGAGTGGTGATATTAAAGGTAGTGTATACAAAAACAATAAAATCCTTTACAAGAACTAAATCCCATTTCCCTTTGACTTTAGAATAAGGAATTTATGACACCATGGCTTCAGTTTTACTGTCATTTCAATTGTTTTCAGTTCAGGTCTAAGCTGGCTGAAACCCCGACACTTATTTTTCGCCAGCTACTGAATAATGAAGCATTTCCCTGTAATGATAGCTTTTGTTGAGTACATAGAACTGATGACTGTCTTGTACATAAATAGTATTGCAAAAATAATTCCCCCAGTATCCTTTTAAATATCTACCTAAAGCCACAGAAGATTCCCCACCCTCTGTGTGTGTGCATGTGTATGTACTACCTTGTTGGGTTTTAGTGTACAATTTGGGGATCTTCCTGGACAAAGCTCTTGCTTAAAGATATGATGATAACTATGACAAAGGGAGTCTTTGCACCTTTGTCTTATGCATATGCATCAAATACATCTGTTCCTGGATTGAGACAGTCACTCATATCCAGTAATGCGCAGCCAAATTTTTTACCGCCACACAGTGGGTGTGGCTTATTTTGTGGGTGTGGCTTAATGGTCATGTGACTGGGTAGAAGTAGCTTGCCGGCCATATGACCAGGTGGGAGTGGCTTGAACAATTATCATCGTTCAAGTGAACCTTTAAGTCCTCGACTTACAACCTTACCAGTGTGGCTCGCCAGTAACAATTTGCTTTGTGTTTCCCACGCTCTCCTCCCTGGGTGGCCCCCCACCTCAGGCTGGGTAGCTAGGCAAATGCGTGCTGCCAGAAACATAAATACTGCCAGCACTGCTTCCACCCACGCCTTCTGCTTGCACATCAGGCAGGAGGTGGCCGCGTGAGGCTGGAGGGGAGACAGCCAGGAGAGAGGGAAGCTTGTCCGAGGCCAGGAACGAGGAAAGAGGAAAAAAGCAAGGAGCTCAGAGGCAGCAGCAGCAGGGAAAAAAAGGAGAGCCGAGCTGAGACCAGTAATCCAGGAAGTGACAGCCGCCGATCAGCTGGAGCTGTGCATGCATCTTCATTTTCGCCAGTGGAACTGCATTCCACCCCATCCTGCCTGCTGCCCACCCCTGCTCATATCTTATTTGCCTCTTGGTTAGACAGTTGTAATATACTTTGTATCAATGATGGCAAACCTTTTTTGGTTCACGTGCCAAAAGGGTGTGTGTGAGAGTATGCTAGCATGTGTGCAGGTGCCCACAACCCTCCCCTCCTCCTCACCCATTGATACCCCCTGCAATGCCCCCATGCATATGCACAACCCCCCCCCCCCATGCATGCACATAGGCTTCACTGAAGTGGCTAAATGGGCAAATCGGATGTTCGGAAAAATTGACTTCCAGTTTTCTCATTGTGCTATTTTTTGCACTCTGGGGGTTCAGGAAGCTTCCCTGAACTTTCTGAAGTGCTATAAACAGCACAATAGCAAACTGGAAGTGTGTTTTCCAAATGTCTGGTTTGTTGCATGGGTCTGGTTTTTTGTACTCCCAGATAGAAGTGTCTGAAGGGTGAAATGGCTTTTCCTAAGGCCGTAAATCAGCTGGCCAGCACATGCATGCATGCTGGGGATGACATAGGGCAACGTCTCACATGCCTTCTAATATAGATCTGTGTGCCACCTGTGGCATGCGTGCCATAGCTTCGCCATCATGGTGCAGCCCTTGAAGATCACTCAATTCTCCAATTGGTCTAGAATACAGCAGTGTGGATAGTTGTGACAGTGCTTGTCACTGGTAATACCTCTGGCTATCTATAAGCTTATGAATTCAGGTCCTTGGGAAGTGGTGGAGGCTAGGTCAACTCATTTTTACATCTGTCATTGCTGCTGAGTTCTGGGCTGAAGAGCCTGGTAATAGTACAGCATGGCGTGTCTGAAAGTGGGATGCTGCCATCTCCTGCTCACTGCTGCCACCTTCCGTGGCCTCTTTGGCCTGGAGTTCGATGGTAGTGGCAGTAAGAGGTGTGAAAATGGGAAACCCCCAGCCACTGCTTTGCACTCTGCCCATCTGCTTGCTAGCCCACTAATGTCAAGTTGTCCCCATACGATTTGGCTCTGTAGAGTTGTCCTGTGATGACCTGGCAGCAGTGAGTTGGCAGAGGTGACTTGATGGTGATGATAAACTGGTCATGCTGAGCTCGCCACACCGAGTTGTCCTAGTTCCTTTTTATACTACCCAGAGTCATGTTGCTATAATGGAGAGTCATATAAGTGTTCTAAATAAATTTTATCAAGGCCTAAGGCTACGAGCTGGAATGCTAAATTGCACTTGCTCCCGCAGCTCATAAGTTCTTGTGAGACCAGCGCAATTTTGCTGCTGACCTGTGGAGGTAGCAAAATTGCGCCCGTGTTTCGGCGAGGGTTTACCTGCAGCTCCATGTGCGATTTTGCTACCTCTACAGGTGCAGCAGCAAAATCGCGCTGGTCCCACAAGAACTTATGAGCTGCGGCGGCAAGCGCGGTTTAGCATTCTGGCTCATAGCCCACCGCTGGCCTAAGGTAAATTTATGCTGCTATTAATTCAGTAGGCAACGTACTGTACAAGAGTGTAGAGATAATCTTAATGAAAGAGGGCAAGTCTCATTAAGAGAAAGTAAATGAACACCTCAATCCTGGAAAATGAAAAGATGTGAGAAAAGCATTCAAAACAATATTGATTCTATTTGATATAATAAGGGGCAGGGGAAGAAACTGATAGTATTCCAAGATTCTTATAAGTAAACATTCCTAAATCCTTGCTTTGTATTTGGTCAACTTTAACAGGCTGACAGTTGCCCCTTAACTGATACCCAATCTTTTTTGGCTAAGTTATATAATTCTTTGGATTCAGTTTCAGATAGTTTTTTAAGGTATGCAGTTGCCAAATGTAATATCTGCAAACAAACAGTGTCACCCTAGGAAAAGACATGGTTGCTTTAAAAGGTTGCAGATAGGGTACTATATTTGTGCTTCCTCACATTCCAAAGCACCTTTTTGGAGTCAAATCCAAAGTGTCCTAAATGTAATTTGTCCTAGAACAATAAAAGGATCAAAGGATCAAAGAAAATATTATTTTACTAAAAGAGTAGTAGATCCTTGGAACAAACTTCCAGCAGACGTGGTAGATAAATCCACAGTAACTGAATTTAAACATGCCTGGGATAAACATATATCCATCCTAAGGTAAGAATACAGAAAATAGTATAAGGGCAGACTAGATGGACCATGAGGTCTTTTTGTGACATCAGACTTCTATGTTTCTATGTTTCTAAAGCCAGTTATTTGGCTGAAGCAATTGAAAAGGAATTCTTTCTAATGTCATTCTTTTTAGACATTAAAATTTTGATTTGACTGTAGGGAGCTGAAAGCTTTCTTAAACAAATAAGCAAGCTGCATGTTTATCATCTCTTGAATAGACATTAAAAATTAACTGGAGCCAGCATGTGTCTGTCATAAACAAATCATAGCAGATTAACCTTATTTCCTTTGGTAAAATTATTAGCTAAGTGATCATAGAACTACCATAAAACCAGTGAACCTGGACTCCAGCAAAGTCTTTGACAGCATGCCTCATAATATTTTTCATAAAATGCTAAAATATGGGCTAGATGATTCTGCTATTAGTTGGATTCACAGTTGGCTGAATGACCTCACAAACTGTTCATTCTTTCCATCTGGAAGAAATCTTCAAATAGCTTACAACAGGTCTTGTATTCAATATCTTAATCAATATTAGAATTGAGGGTTTAGTTACAAAATTTGCGAATGAAAACTACTGTAGAGGAGTAGCTAATACTAAAGACAAATAAACATTTTTAAAATATTTAGATAGGCATGGACAGTGGACTAAATCAATAGGCTGGAATTTAAAAAGAAAAATTATCTGAGTAGAAAAATGTAAGTAGGCTTGGATGGACTATAGTCCCTCTGAAAGGGGTCAGTGTATCCTTGTCAATCATGTATTAAACAGAAACCAGCAATGCAATACAAATGCTAAAAAGGCAAATGCTATTTTGGGATACATTAAGAGAAATATTGTTCTCTATAAGTGGTTGGTATATTGTACTGTGTCGTAATCAGACACAATTTACAGTTTGTCTGTTCAATTCTGGACATTGGAGTTCAAAAAAGATCATGACAAATTGAAGCAAATTCAGAGGAAGTTTATTACATTGATGAAGAGTCTGGAATTAAGACTTACGAAGTAGGGTTAATGGATATGACTATATTTAGCCTACAGACAAGATGACTAAAGGAAGTACAATACCATCTTCAAATATCTGAAGGACTGGTAATGGACTGGTAATTACCCTAGAGAGCAAGAGCAGAATAAATGGATTAAAAATATAAAAAGGCTAGTAACCAGGATGATCTTTCTGGCAGATGTGGTAGATAAATCCACAGTAACTGAATTTAAACATGCCTGGGATAAACATATATCCATCCTAAGATAAAATACAGAAAATAGTATAAGGGCAGACTAGATGGACCATGAGGTCTTTTTCTGCCATCAGACTTCTATGTTTCTATATAAACCGTCAGTTCAATAGGCCAGACTGCTACATGACTTTCACTGGAGATTTTTTCAAATGGAGGCTGAATGGTTATCCATCAGAGATGCTCTAGTGCAGTGATGGCGAGCCTATGGCATGGGTGCCACAGGTGGCACGTGGAGCCATATCTGCTGGCATGTGAACCATTGCCCTAGCTCAGCTCCAATGTGCATGGGATTGCCAGCTAGTTGACTTTTGGCTCACACAGAGGCTCTGGGAGGGTGGTTTTAGCTTCCAGAGAGCCTCTGGGGGGGTGGGGGGTGTTTTTACCCTCCCCCGGCTCCAGGGAAGACTTTGAAGCCTGGGGAGGGAAAAACACAAGCCTACTGGGGCCACCAGAAATTGGGAAACAAGCTGTTTCCGGCATCCACAGGGGCTCTGGGGGGAAGGGGAGCAGGGGAAGCTGTTTTCACTCTCTGCAGGCATTGAATTATGGGTGTGGGCCCTCATGCATGTGTGATAGTGTTTGCCCATGCTCTTTCAGCACCCGAGGGGAAAAAAGTTCGCCATCAGTGCTCTAGTGAATTCTGCACTGAGAAGGAGGCTGGATTAGAAGAGCTCCAGATCTTTTTCTTATTTTCTGAAGTTTATAGAATACTGTCTTGGAATATTGTCTTCTTAAATTGCTGGTAAATTGCTTGGAAAGGATATTTTGTTTAATCTGCTATCAGAAAGGAATAATATAATTTTACATACACATTATTCTTAAACAAATTAGAATGTGGTTGTTTTCTGGTAGTATGTAGACAAATGTGAGCAATAATCTATCTTTTTCAGTAGTAGCCCACATAAAGTTGTAAAAATGAAGTTGTGTAGAACAAAATTCTTTAAGTGGATACATACACTTTTAATTTAAAATAGCACTGCAAGGCAAGATTTGCTAAATTTCTGCTGGCTGGAAGGACTGACAAGGAATTCTGGAGGGCAACATTTTAGAAAGATTGAAAGAACAACTCTCTTCTTATTAGGATTCAGAGAAAACTAGGCAAATCTTCAACAGAATGGTGATATAAACTGAAGATTGATACTCATGAATAAGTATAATATCCTTTTATTTGTTATTCCAGGATTTCCTAATTGCTTTCTTCTTGTGCTTCTTTATGCTCAGCACTTAGAAATATTTCCTACTGTGGATTAATGATATTGATGCTAACATCCTAACATGTTTTACTTGCAATAATAATTAGTAATTTGACGTGCGTGTAAGTGCATCTGTATATACCATATTTTTCGGAGTATAAGAGACACCTTCCTCCCCCAAAAGGATGAAAACTTGGGTGGGTCTTATACACTCAATGCAGCCCCACCCAGCCATCCCCTTTGGCCTCTGCTTCCCAGCAATTTACCTCCTTGCAGCAAACAGAGCAGAGTCTGTTAAGCCAAGAAACTAATTATCAGCTTCCTGACCCTCAGCTGATTTGAGGCTGCAGACAGGCCAGCTATGTGCTAAACTGAAACTGAAATTAGCTTCAAGGAGGTAAATTTCTGGGAGAGAGACACATTTTTTATTTTCTACTGAACTGGATGCAAGGAGGTAAGTCAATATCTATGAATGTTCAAATTATTAGATTTATTTTTAAAGACTGCTTTATTATTATTGTAGACAACAAAATGAAGAGGCTTTTTAAAAGAAATGCTTGATCTGAAGAGGCTCAGTGGCATTGTATCTTCTTTTAAGTAGCAGAGAATAACTATACTTCTAGAAAGCCACATCAGTTTTAAAGATCTGTAAAAATATAATCTGAAATGTAACAGTGTCCTGTTTAGTATTAAGATAAGGCAGCTGGACTTAGTCATGTTTGGAGTAGATCTATTTAAATAATTAGGAGGAGTTACTACACTTAAATGACTACATTTAAGAAAACTTTCTGGCATTAATATACTGCCATGATGTACATTTCTCCAATACATTTCCCATTTCTATGGGTCAGGCATACATGCACAGAAATATACAGAAAATAGTGTATATCATCAGTACTGTTTGCTGGAAGGCAAAGGCAGATTCCCCCCCTTCTTTTCCTCCCAAAACTAAGGTATACTCCAGTGCATCTTGTACTCTGGAAAATACAGAATATATGTATGTGTGTGATATATACCGTGTTTCCCTGATAGTAAGACCCCCCCGATTGTAAGACATATGGGGGGTTTCAGGGGGGTCGGCTAATATAAGCCATACCCCGAAAGTAAGACATATGTCTTGCTTTCGGGGAAACACGGTACTAAAAGCGAGGGAGGCGTTGGAGCAGTTCGCGGCGCTGGCGAGGGAGCTACGCGCCCAGGAGAGTCTCCCAAACCCGGCACGGATAAGAAGGACTCCTCGGCCGTTCACGCCAAGGACAGGCAGCCCCAGTTCCAGCGCCTCAGCCTGCTCGCCCGGCCTCTTGCCCGGTGGGGAGAGAAAAGGCGGCGGCGGGAGTAGCAGAGGCGAGGCGGAGAAGAAAGAAGCAGCGGATAGCTGGCGAGGCGCCGGCTAGAGGGCTGGACCCCGCCGCTTTGCCGCCGGCTTTGCGCGTAGAAACACGTTCCCAAGCAGGAGCAGCGGTGGCGGCAAGGAGAGGAGCCCTGCCTCGGATATGAAAGGCGGACCTGGGCGAGCGAAGCCGAGTGACAGCAGCAGCACCTCAGGGGCGAGTCCAACGAAGGGACTCCAGCTTTCCCTGTATTCCTGGAGCTGCCGCGCCTGCCTCTTTCCCTTTTTTTGCCGGTTGTGCGCGCCACTTGTGCGCGCCATGTGTGGTGTGGCGCGGTGTCTGTTTGCAGCAATGGCTGCGGCGGCAGCAGCAGCGAGCAACAAGGTGTCGGGAAGGCTCCAGGGGAATGCGGCAGTAGCCTCCCCAGCTGGGAAGAGCGAAGATTCTCTCTCTCTCTCTCCCGTCACCCACCCTCATGTTCCCCTCGGACCTCCTGGCGTTTACGCGCCGGCTTGGGATCCTGCGCCAAGAAGCCTGAGGGTGCTCTGGCCCAGCCTGGCTGTGTGCTTGAGTGAGGGGCTGTGAAGGTGCTCTCGTTCTCCAGCGAGAACGAAAGCACCTTCACAGCCCCTCACTCAAGCACACAGCCAGGCTGGGCCAGAGCACCCTCAGGCTTCTTGGCGCAGGATCCCAAGCCGGCGCGTAAACGCCAGGAGGTCCGAGGGGAACATGAGGGTGGGTGACGGGGGAGAGAGAGAGAGAGAATCTTCGCTCTTCCCAGCTGGGGAGGCTACTGCCGCATTCCCCTGGAGCCTTCCCGACGCCTTGTTGCTCGCTGCCTTACTATCGGGGAAACACGGTATATGTTTTTGCTGAATTTGAAAATTAAGGGAGACTAGGATAGATCTATTTTGGCCTTGTTCTGGACTCATCAGCTAGCCATACCCTCACTGGGACTTGAACTTGCAGCCTTTGCCTTGTGAGGCAGAGAATTAACCTCTAGGCTACAGTATCCAATCCCTTCAGCTCTGTACCAGGGAAAGGTTACGTGTTTTTTGTGTCAAATCACCCTGGTATATTGAAGGAGCATCACAGCTTCCGTTTTGCCTCTCGGCCCTACCCAGGGCCATTTCCAAAGCAGTTAATTTATTCATACCCGACAAACTATATATATATAGTTGAAGGGATTGGATACTGTAGCCTAGAGGTTAATTCTATGCAGTTATATGCAGTTTGTGGCATACTCATTGATGTTAATACATGCCACTATATTATATGGATTACTTTAAGACAGAAATATAAATTTGATTTGATGGAGAATAAAGGCATACTTATAGAGAAATGCAATGTTATCCAGATGCTCCCTTAGATGCTCCCTTAGTTTGGCAGCTGGCCTCACAATTAATACCAGTCCTACTGGAAATACAGCCAGTTTCTCAGATATATCCAACTCCACTGCTATTCATTTGTCTCCCTGTTACTGATGAAGTGGTAGGGCTAAGGATGAGTCAAGAAGGATCAAAGGATTTGAGCATACGAAGGTAGACTGCCTTCGTATCTCCGGGACCGCCTTCTGCCGCACGAATCCCAGCGACCAGTTAGGTCCCACAGAGTTGGCCTTCTCCGGGTCCCGTCAACTAAACAATGTCGTTTGGCGGGACCCAGGGGAAGAGCCTTCTCTGTGGCGGCCCCGACCCTTTGGAATCAACTCCCCCCAGATATCAGAGTTGCCCCCACCCTCCTAGCCTTTCGTAAGCTCCTTAAAACCCACCTCTGTCGTCAGGCATGGGGGAATTGACATGTTCCTTCCCCCTAGGCTTATAAAATTTTTGTATGGTATGCTAGTGTGTATGATTGGTTTTTAACTTGTGGTGTTCTTAAAATTAATTTAATATTGGATTTGTCTTGTATTGCTGTTGCTGTGAGCCGCCCCGAGTCTGCGGAGAGGGGCGGCATACAAATCTGATTAAACTAAACTAAACTAAACTAAACTCTTCTCCATCTGACGGTCCATGACTGTTTTCAGAGGAAATCAACTGTCTGAGCTTCAGTCCTGACTGTCCTATTGCCTTTTACTTCATTGGGGACAGAGTCCATTGAGCAAACAGCACTGATTTGGATGGATGTGGGAACTGCTATGCTATAAGACTATTTCCCAAGATGGCAGGATGCCTAAGAACTGACACTAGTCCAGAGCAAAGCTTTTTATTATTGATTAAATTTATTATGGTCAATCATAATAAGTCTCTAGGAAGTTTATACCATCAAAACATATAATTAAAGTAGTTCAAAACACGACCACAGAATATACTGCTCAGACTAAAAAGCAAGCAGAATAATACGTTATTCTGTCTAAGAATTAGCATTTCCTGTGCTAGCTTGATCTGTGTGCCATTCAGTTTTATTTTTATAAAGACAGTCCTAGGTACATTTTTTCTGGCAGGAAATAACATCTAGTTGTTTAAATGGGAGAGTTACAGCTTATGCACCATTCAAAATCTTCAGGGTATCTAAATTATCATTGCTGCCAGCATACTGACCACTTACATTCATGCACTCATTTATCTTTCCTGCTGAGAGTGTTAGTAAATCTATCAATTACTACTGAACTGATAGGTCTTTAATGCTGACACCTGCCTGTCAGAATCTACAAATTCATTGTGGACATAGAAGGGAGTTAGATTATAATTGCTTGTAATTTTGCTGCTGGATACTATAAACAATGTTTCTTCTTCAGGATTGATTCCCATGCTGTAATACCACAGTGATTTTAGTTCTTTTGAGTACCAAATGACTCTTATATTGCTGGGTTTCATTAATTCTCAATGCAGCAATTACCTCTAAATTTGTGTTTTATGCAATATTAGGGACAATATTTGCAAAATAACTTCAACATGATAAAATAGATTCTATACGCACAAGAATTACATTCTCATGGCCATATCACACACAATTTCTGAAAAAAGTGTAATGATATTCTTTAATCCCTCAATAGCATTATTACCTTTTTAAAATAGCGTATCATTTAATTTTCTTTAATAAGAATGGCATTCTTTATATCTAAGAATGCCACGCTAAGAATGCCAGCCATTTTATTCAAATGACTCTTTTCTAGTCACCTGTCTATACAGAGTTCATTGTAATTTCTTAACTACTTAACTACAGTTAATTTCTTAACTGAAGAAGAGTAATGCTGGAACAGATTAGATCTCTACCCATTCCAGATTCCTGCTTTTACCAAGTGTCAAATCCTCTGTCCCAGGGGTTTAATTAATTAATTTTGCCATGGGGCCACATGAGAAATTGGGATGGTTTTAGAGGGCCGGATTAATATAATTAACTCAGTTCTACCCAATACTGTATATTATTGAGTAGAACTGAGTTAATTATATTATAATTACAAATTATAATTATATATATATATTATATATATATATATATATATATATATATATATGTATGTATATATAATTATATATATTATATTGTATATTATATTATAAATAAATTGCCCACCCCTTCCTTCCTTGTTCCCTCCATTTCTCCTTCGTTCCTTGGTCCCTCCATTTCCCCTTCCTTCCTTCCTTCCTCCATTTCTCCTTCCTTCCTTCTTTCCAACCTCCGCGGGCCGGTCACAGGCAGCGGGTAGGCCGCACCCAGCCCACGGGCCACCCTTTGCCCAGGTCTGCTCTATCCATTGACTCACCTCAACCCTAATTCAAATAAGAAAGAAGCATCTAATTCCAAAGATCTCTTCATTCTGTCTTGTACATTTTCCCTACCTGAAGGCATCTCTCTCATTAGCTATAAAATCTGAAGTATGGTTTCTCCCTAACATCCCTTACATCATATTCACTCATTTGTTCAGGAGCATGTGATCGAAGAAGCCACTGTTTTGACTTACAGGATCACAGCAGGGATGGAAAAATACTGTAGTTTCAACTTTTAAAGCTCAGGTAGAGGGCATGCTGTCACTAATACCCTTTTCTTACTTTGCTAAAGGAACATTGTAGCCATGGTCCCGATTACTGCTAGTCTGGACTGGCCATAATTAAACCCTTAACAAAACAAAATTGTTTTGAACTATTCTTTACAGTGAACAGACTTCTTTTGGTTTCTTGTACAGACCAAACAAAAACACTTTGTGCTTTTGTTTGGTCTATCCAGATTGTAGGTATGTTTTTGATCAATTCAATTCTCTTTTTATAGCCATCTAATTTGATGACCACCAGCAAAATGGAGTAGACTGAATTACAACAGTAATGGGTGCACCATTGAAGACCTGAAGGGGCTGGTTGTTGACAAGTTACCCTAGAGGAAGGAGAATCTATCTATGTAATTGCTAAGAATTACTGCCCACGATGGCACATCAGCTCCCAACTTGATGATACATAATCAATAAATCAATTTGATGACCATGTCCACATCTTTGAGATGCTGTCCTCCAATGGAACAACTTGTTTACTCCCATAGTCTCCTGTTAGTAAAATCCATTTTTTGGAAGACCTTTAGGATTGTTTGAGGATCACTAGTTTAATTATATAATATTATATTAGGAGAGATACAAGAAGCATATAGATACTAATAAATCAAAAACGACAATACAAATACAGTAGATTATTATCTTTGATTCATTAGTATCTGTACAGTTCATAGAGTTCATCTGAAGCAATAGATTGCGTAAATAAACCAATAAACCAATCAGTCTTGTAATTGCAGATCTCATCAGTTAATTATGCACTGGCAAAAATGCACTTTATTTTGTTCTGCTTTCCAGTGAATAATCTATTATTGTTTTGTATTTTATAATGGAAAAATGTAGAGTTTATTTTGGCTAATTTTGTTCACCAGCTTTATTCATATTATGTATGTGATTAAAATATGATTTTTTTAAAGAAAAAAATAGAATGTAGTACATAGAAGAAATACATTTGCAATGGAATTATATCCCTTCATATAGAGTGGAATCACCTTCCGTAAATAAAGTATCCCTCAGAGAAGTTGTTTTGCCCAGTGTTTAGAGATATCTATGTGCCTTGCATCACTGTTTATTCAGCAAGATTTCCTGACTCACTGGGTGCTCCTGTTGTTTGAAGGAAAAAGCCTGCCTCTAATTGTGTGTTTCTATATATGGATTAAAAAGAGTGTATTAACAAATGTCTTAAATAATACAGGATAATACAAATGATGTAGTAGTTTGTACTAGAGACTTTGATTCTAGGATTAGTATTTTTTTCCTTGGCTCTGTTCCTAGCTGTTAAATTGACAAACACATCAATCAATTTTGTCAATGCCTCTAGCATTCAAGTATGGCTAAATTAAGATAAAGTCATTAATATTAGGAGTAGATTATTAAACAAAGATAAAAATGAGCACTTTACCTCCTACTTGCATCTTTATAGTTTTGTAATCTTAAAACCTGTATAAAAGAACTGTATAAGGTAGTTATTCTTGTAATTGCCTTTATTTTCCTTCATGCTCTGACATAAATAAATGTCACCTTCAGTGATTGAGAAGAAGGAGGTGCCAACCCACACTTTTTCACATTTGCTTTGTCAATATGAAATATATGGGTGATAAAAATCACACACTAAGTTTAAATATGAGATGGAGAAAAGAACTCTTCAAATAAACTGCACATCTTTTGAAAATCACTATTAAACAAGATATTGGTTTCCTTATCTGAAAATAAAGCCATTTGCACATTTCAATTTAACCTTCCTCCCTCCCTCCCTCCCTTCTTTCCTTCTTCCCTCCCTCCCTCTGCTTGTTAATCTGAATTGTACAAAAGTGGCTTCAGTGAGTAGCTATGTCAACAGTATTTCATTATTTAATTGGTACTGAAACATTAAGTCACCACACCATATGATTTACCAACCAAGCTCTGCTTGAAGCAAAACAATTATATATAAGTTCTATAGATGTATAGTCACAAACATTGTATGTTTAATGAGTCAACGTCCTTTTCTCTTTTGTTTAGCAGCCTATGTTAACCTCATTTTACTTATACTTTATAAGTAGAGAATTGAAACTGAGTGAGTGCTGTTAAGCAGGGATATAAACCACCTGGCCCAGGATAGGTACAGGTGAAACTCAGTCTGTAGTGGCACAGAATGGTGAACAGGGTTTGCTGATGAATCTCCACAGAGTAGCACAAGTGTGATTTTAGTGGAAGCAGGAGATTGGTGTGTGTGTGTGTGTTTGATAGTGTCAGAATGTTCTTTCACCCACACATCCCTCCCACTAGATTTTTAATTTTGTTTTTCTCTCGG
This sequence comes from Erythrolamprus reginae, assembly GCF_031021105.1. Taxonomy (NCBI): domain Eukaryota; kingdom Metazoa; phylum Chordata; class Lepidosauria; order Squamata; family Dipsadidae; genus Erythrolamprus; species Erythrolamprus reginae. The sequence goes on from NC_091953.1 coordinate 61,696,695, forward strand.
TGGGGCTGTATGCCAAGAAGGAGGCCTGGAGAGAAACAGCTTTAACATAGTGTGAATAGGGAACACAACAGGTATTCCATTATTCAATCCAAGATGTAGTGCCCTGCATAATACTTTCCTCTTGACCAGATGAAACATCTCTTTGTAAACATTGTAACTGCAGAGATATGAAAGAAATGAAAAAAAGTATTTTTTCCCCCTTGCACATGTTATATACAAATCTGTGAGGGGAATAAATCTGGAATTTGATGTGTTGGAAGTATTGTTCTTTCTGTATTTTAAAAGATTTGGTAATTTGCATTATTTTTTAATTAGGCCTCTCTGAATTAATGTCCAATTCGACATTGCATTTATGCCACCTGTCAATTTATTTGCCATTAAACCCTTTTGAGAAAGTAATCCAAGTAATTAGTGTGCCAAAAACATGCTTAAAGTTGACTAGATACTTGAAGAAGCAGGTAATTGTCTGAGAAGAATGGCAGATGGAACTGGCAGGGATTACATCTTTTTCTCATTCTCTCCCTGTTTCTGAAGGAGCAACACCTTCCAAAATTGAAGGATTTTTAAAGAGCATTCTCTAAGTGATTCTGCCTAAGAATAGATTTTCAATTCATCTATTGGCTTTCTGCTTATAATAACTCAGTAGGATTTTTATTTCAACAGGATTTTAGGAAGATTCCTGAAATGCATTGAATATTTTTGTTTTACTTGTTTGACCTTTTCCTTTTAAAAATTGTATGAAAAATGAAGAATTTACATGAAAATGCATCATTCTTTACATTCTTTGTTTATGGTTATATTGTATTCCGCACCTAATTATATTGCACTATCTAAAAAAAGAGGGGGGAAAATAGAGAAAAAAAATCACAAATATCAAATTTCTTAACCAATTTCCAGTCAAGCTCTTGGTGATAGCTATCTTTGTAATTTCAGGATGTGCAATTATGCTCCTATATTCAAGCATTATTATTTTTCTTGACATGGCAAAAACAAACAAACAACTGCTTGTCATTTCAGATTACAGTCACAGTTTTGAATATAAACAGAGGAAAAGAAAATAATTATTTACCAAGTATAACAACAGAGAAATTTATAAAACTTTATAGGGAAAAGAATACCAGGACTAAAGTTTGCTTTTCTGAGTAAATAAAATTGTGTGCTTAGTAATGAAGAATAGAGTTGACTACTGTACCACAGGTTTAATTGGGTCACGAAAAGGGTGCAGTGTGCTGCTGTAAAATACCTGGAAGCAAGTTGGCTTTAGCTACAATCTCTGGAGCTAAAGGATTGCAAATTTCCCCAAACAACTGTGATACCTAAACAGGGTTGAGAAGGTTACCCTCTTTAGCTTTTCTGAAACAGAGATCAGGTTGTTGAGTAGGAACAAATGGGACTTCCTTAGGTTCTTGCTCAGCGTTTTACTTTTCACCTGCTCCCCAGTTATTTTAAAGTATGGATATATTATAGAAACATAGAAACATAGAAGTCTGACGGCAGAAAAAGACCTCATGGTCCATCTAGTCTGCCCTTATACTATTTTCTGTATTTTATCTTAGGATGGATATATGTTTATCCCAGGCATGTTTAAATTCAGTTACTGTGGATTTATCTACCACGTCTGCTGGAAGTTTGTTCCAAGGATCTACTACTCTTTCAGTAAAATAATATTTTCTCATGTTGCTTTTGATCTTTCCCCCAACTAACTTCAGATTGTGTCCCCTTGTTCTTGTGTTCACTTTCCTATTAAAAACACTTCCCTCCTGGACCTTATTTAACCCTTTAATATATTTAAATGTTTCGATCATGTCCCCCCTTTTCCTTCTGTCCTCCAGACTATACAGATTGAGTTCATTAAGTCTTTCCTGATACGTTTTATGCTTAAGACCTTCCACCATTCTTGTAGCCCGTCTTTGGACCCGTTCAATTTTGTCAATATCTTTTTGTAGGTGAGGTCTCCAGAACTGAACACAGTATTCCAAATGTGGTCTCACCAGCATTCTATATAGTGGGATCATAATCTACCTCTTCCTGCTTGTTATACCTCTAGCTATGCAGCCAAGCATCCTACTTGCTTTCCCTACCGCCTGACTGCACTGATCACCCATTTTGAGACTGTCAGAAATCAATACCCCTAAATCCTTCTCTTCTGAAGTTTTTGCCAACACAGAACTGCCAATACAATACTCAGATTGAGGATTCCTTTTCCCCAAGGAACTAGAAAGAATAATATTGGAAAGGAACTAGAAAGAATAATATTGGAAAGGAACTAGAAAGAATAACAGAATAACAAAACAATAGAGTTGGAAGGGTCCTTGGAGGTCTTTTAGTCCATCCTCCTGCTCAGGCAGTTTACCATTTCAGACAAATAGTTGTCTAATCTCTTCTTAAAAAGAGAAATGGGGAGAGGGGAGATAACTGTTGCAAAATATGTTGGGTTTGGCTACTAATAAGTTTTTTGTTTACATGTTAACTAGCCTGTGGAATGTGCCACTAATAATTTATGGCCACTGTTATAATTGGCAAGAATTCCAATTACCTAGTTTTACTAAGGGTGAACTTCTTAATTAGTGTCACTGAGTTCATTTCTGATTTTTTTAAACAAGCTATTTTAAAGTTGCTGAATACTTTTGGTAGTAATCACAACATACCTGGAGGTCTAAACTATGCCAATACAGTGGTACCTCTACTTAAGAATGCCTTTACTTAAGAACTTTTCTAGATAAGAATTGGGTGTTCGAGATTTTTTTTGCCTCTTCTTAAGAACCATTTTCAACTTAAGAACCCAAGCCCAGAAAAATTTCTCAGGAGAGAGCGGCACGAAGGCCCGGCCAGTTTCCCCTTTAATCTCGGCCATCTCAGGCTTTTCTGGGATGTCAAAGGAGTCTTTTGGTGGCACTCTCCCTCTCGCTTGCCTGGGTTTCTCTCTCTGGGACAGTGTATGGAAGGCAGCCTCATGCCGGGTGTATGGGAGGTACGTGCTCCTCCTCACCGCCTCAGAGTCTCTCTCTCTTTTTTTAAGCCTTAAAATTTTGGATTTTTTAAATTCACCTCACCTTCTTCCTTCAGCAGCGACTGTCCTCCTCTTCCTCCTCCTACTCCCACCCAAATTCTGAGCTTTTATTTCTTTCCTAATGGGTTTGCACGCATTATTTGCTTTTACATTGATTCCTATGGGATAAATTGCTTCTACTTACAAACTTTTCTACTTAAGGACCTGGTCACAGAAAAAATTAAGTTCAATTCAATTCAATTTATTAGATTTGTATGCTGCACCTCTCCGAAGCCTCGGGGCGGCTCACAACAATAAAAACAGTATAACAATGGAACAAATCTAATAATAAAATTACATTAAAAAACACCAACAATTTAAAAACCATACAACACATACATACCAAACATAAAATATAAGAAAGCCTGGGGGAGATGTCTTAATTCCCACATGCATGGCGATATAGGTGGGTCTTGAGTAACTTGTGAAAGACAAGGAGGCTGGGGGCCGTTCTAATCTCCAGGGGGAGTTGATTCCAGAGGGCCGGGGCCGCCACAGAGAAGGATCTTCCCCTGGAGCCTGCCAAACGACATTGTTTGGTCGACGGGACCCGGAGAAGGCCAACTCTGTGGGACCTTATCGTCCGCTGGGATTCGTGCAGTAGAAGGCGGTTCCGAAGGTATGCCATGAAGGGCTTTTAAGGTCATTACCAACACTTTGAATTGTGACCGGAAACTGATCGGCAGCCAGTGCAGGCCATGGAGTGTTGTAGAAACGTGGGCGAATCTAGGAAGCCCCACGATAGCTCTCGCGGCCGCATTCTGCACGATCTGAAGTTTCCGAAGTTCTTAAGTAGAGGTTCCACTGTACTGATTTTACTTATCTCACCCACAAATAGTTAAATGTACCCTCTACTCCTTAACCCAACCCTAGTTAAAACCTGGGAATGCATTTTTGTTTAATTCAGTAATACTGTACATTATATTTCATAAAGTTTGCAAGATATGTAGCACAGTGAAACCAGGGGGATTTTTTTCCTTTGATTTCAACATGCTTGACAGAATCATCAACTAATTGTGCCTTCATTATTGTTCAGCCAGAGTATTTGGAAATGGAATAATATGTCACTAGTGATTATTACAAACTTGATTCCCCTCCTCCCGTATAACATTTGTATATACTATTAAGACTCCCGTTGTCACTACCATTAACTGTGCAAAATGGTGCCTTATACTGGTAGGCAATTTTTGAACCAAGGTTCCATAAATGGGCTAGTGTATAATGCATCCAAAATCTGGAAACCATGACTTCCAAGGGAATGACATTTGGGGAGATCCTGGCTGTTTCAGGCTGATTTTGTGATTAGGCTGCTGCTGCAGTCATGTAATGGTCATTCTGAACATATAGCAACATACAATCCTCTCCCACCAGTCTCACAATATTTTGCTCCCTTTCCCACTCAGTTACAAGGAATTGACATGTGGCTCTTAAATTTGCCTCAAGTTTAAGATACACGAAGAAATCCTCAATATTCTTTATTGCTTTATATGCCCCTTCGCTGGTGCAGAAACATGCACTTGTATTCCATTTTTGTTCAGGAAGTCAAGGCTCATATATGGTGCTCCATCCACCTATATTTATTTATAACAATCTTGTAAGATAGATTGGGCTGAAAGTTAGCTTCGAGCTGCTGTTGCTAAATCTCTCAGGTATCAAATACATTAGCCACTACTCATTAGTCCTTGCCCATCCTGATGCATTTTTCAACTTCTCCCTATCTGAGTCCCATTTCAGATCTCAGGAGACCACATGATCCTATTGCTAAACTGTCTCCTCCTATACTCCTTACAATTCAAAGGACAAGCCAGAAGACTCTCCAAACTGTTTTGTCAGGCCCACAGAAACAGGAATGACATATGGAATTACTTCTGAGGAGTTCTTTACTGTTGTTCTCTTTGAGCAAATTCTTGACAGGCTAAACCAATTATCTGCATAAGTATTAGACATACTTTGCAAGCTGTTAGAGAGATTCACTTTTGCCTTCTTCCTGCCTATCAGACATTCCAAGCTCTGATGTCTCCTGGGAAAAAGTGTCTCCTTTCTGTGCCTCCAGTCTAAATTCCATCATATATTCTGAGGTAAGAATGGCAACGTAGTGGTTAAAAAGCGTAAATTAAATCCAATTAAAATAAAATAAAATGCTGTCAGCATAATTAGGCTGCTTAGAAGGGGAGGGGGAAGAATGTCATACTCAAGAGATGACACCAAATGTTGTAGAGGAGGAAACATGAAGAAACAGAAGATAAAAGGGCTGCATGTCTCCAGAATCAGAAGAAAAGATGCAGAATGAGAGACATTGAAATATGGAGGAGGAAAGAGAAGATCAACTAGAGAATATGGTGCAAACACTAATTACTGTGAGATTTCCTCAATACAACCTTTAGTAATAAGAAAGAAAGAGGCAAAATGCACAACTTGTACAATATAATATTTTCCCCAAGTTTGGTTTGATTGCCAAGTCTTCCCTCACTTCTTGCCCATATTTCTTGTAGAAACTACTATTTCTTCTGTATGAAGCAAAAGACGAATTTGAAGATTCTATCTAAGGAATTCAAATTTATATAACAATGATCAACATTTTGCAAATGAGTTCAGGAAAAACATGAGAACAAATAAATCCTTCCAATGGGGAATGGTAGAATCTTGTGATTGATTATTCAAGGGTAAATCTTAAATGAATTAGAATTCCACAGTGATGGAATTCAAAATGAAATTGTAGATAGGTAGGAAGATAGGTAGGAAGATAGGTAAGGAGGTAGGAAGGGAAAGGGAGAGAAGGAGAGAGGTAAGGAAGGAAAGTAGAGGAAGGGAGAAATGAAGGAATGAAGTGAGGGAAGGAAAGCGAGAGAAATAAGGAAGGAAGGAAGGAAGGAAGGAAGGAAGGAAGGAAAGATTTCTTAAACTTTCTGCCAGTTTTCTAAGAAACTCAGTGAAGAAGTTGGCAGGACGTTGGAAGTCATTCCCACTTCCACTAAGTTGTTGTGGTTTTTTGCCTATTCATGGCTATTCTGTTTTGTGTAGGTAAGGAAATATTTCTGAAACAATAACCAGCGTAGCGCTTGTCTAGCCTTTTACAAAATTATTGATTTGTTTGTGTTGAGAATCCACAAATTGCAATAGATTTTTTCTTCTCTTGTTTTAATATTCTCTGGGGAAGAACATGCCTGGCTAATTTTAGAATCTTCTCACATTCATAACCACATTGGGAATGATATACACATAGGAATTCATGATATATATTTTTGTGGAACAGCATAATATTCATCCTCATAAACACTTACTACAAGATAATGAATTGCTGAGAATCTTGAGGTGTGTCTGATTACAATTCCCAACAATTCTAGGCATTACAACTTCCATCATCCCCAGTAAGTATGCTGAGGGATCCTCTACTGAGAAATGTGGAAGATCCTTGAGGACAGTATCTGTCAGGCAGCGGTTCAGAGAACGCTATTTAGGTAGTTTGGAGTCTATTGAAATAAAGTTGCAGCCCTATTGAATTCAATTACAATCTTCATGTTCTTTTATTTGCCTCAGGGAGCAATATAGGGACCCAGCAACTGCAAGTGACGCAATGAGGCCTTGCATACTTCAATTGCAATCAAGAAATTGCATTGGCTGCTGATTTTATGTCCTTGTACTCACAGATAGCACACATACTTTTGTAACTTACTGATCAATATTTTTATTTTTAATCCAAATTAAACAGATTTGGATTCACTTTGCTGCTTTCCTCAGATAGTTTTTAGTACAGTCTCAAAAATAACTGGTTTTTTTTAAAAAAAGAATACATATTTAGAAGTTATGCTGAAAGATGAAGAATTAATAAAGCATAATTGAAAAGAATACTCTAAGGAAATAATATTTAAGTGTAAAAACTGCTTTCTTTTTGAAGCACATTCTGTTTTGGTGGAATGGGACTCAGTTCATAGCAGAAGTCTCATACTTGAACAAATGGAGATGATGGTGGAAAATTATGCAAGGCAGCTACTGAAATACACTGAAATATGGAAATCAAAAGAATATGATTTGTGTTTAGAAGGCCTACAGTATAAGTAGGAATGATGGAAGCATAATTCAATGATGGAAGCATCATTGAAACAAACATTGGGGAAAGCAGTTGTTGTCTTGCTGCTCCCTAAAGAAGTACTTTTACCAAGGTCTGTATAAAATGGTAATGTCCATCACTTTTTAAAAAATATGGCACAGTGCAACTAGATGTTTGTATAGGCCCTTGATAGTGAACCTATGGCACGGGTGCCCCAAGTGACACATGGTATCAGACCAGAATGCCTTCAGGACCACGTTCTGCCGCACGAATCCCAGCGACCGATTAGGTCCCACAGAGTTGGCCTTCTCCGGGTTCCGTCGACAAATAAAATGTTGTCTGGTGGGCCCCGGGGGAAGAGCCTTTTCTGTAGCAGCCCCGCCCCTCTGGAATCAACTCCCCCCGGAGATCAGGATTGCCCCCACCCTCCTTGCCTTTCGCAAACTACTGAAAACCCACCTATGCCGCCAGGCTTGGGGGACCTAATTGTTTGGATGGTATGACTGTTTTTATAATGGGTTTTTATAATTGCTTTTAATATTACATTTGTGCTTTGTATTTTGTTGTGAGCCGGAGAGGGGAGGCATACAAGTCTAATCAATTATTATTATTATTATTATTATTATTATTATTATTATTATTATTCAGCACGCATATGCACGCTAGCCAGTTGATTTTTGGCCTTTTGGAGAGCAAGGGAGGGGGAGGCCATTTTCGGCCTCCCCAGGCTTCAGGAAAGCCTCCGGAGCCTATGGGCAGAGAAAAATGGCTGAATGGGAAAAAGAAATAGATTTTTTTTAAAGGAAAACAATAATAATGGTATTTCACTTCAAATTGTATGGAACACAGCAAAAGTACATTAAAGGATTGGTGATGAGACATATGATAGTATTGGATGCTTATTTTGGATGTTCTTCCAATATGACATGGCCAGGTAACAATCCCATTTTTTAGGGTGAAGATACTTAAAATGAGCATCATATTGCTATGGCTACCCATATTCAAATGCCATGGTAGAGAGCAATATCATTGCTAGGTGAATGTTTCTTGAACCCAGTTTGGATGGGAAACCCCCACCCCCAATAAAATAACTTTCCCCAGTGTGATATATTGGGACCATTATTCCTAAAATTCCCTACCATCAGTTTAAAGTTTCTTGGTTCAGACCAAATATTTATGGGAATCAGCATTTTTTTTTCTCTGCAAACAGGAAGGGCATTTTTATTAGTATAAGAAGGCTGAGACACCTTCACTCATTATAAAGTAATATAGCCAGCATCTTGTAGGTTAGATATCCTGATATTTTGAAGATCCCCCACCCCTAGAATATCAGGATATCAAACCTACAAGATGCTGGCTATATTACTTTATAATGAGTGAAGGTGTCTCAGCCTTCTTATACTAATAAAAGTGTCCTTCCTGTTTGTTTCTATTGCACTGGAACTAACAGTTCAATTGGCTCTTAAGCCTATGCATGCCGTTTCCACACATGGTTGGCTAGTTATATAATTGTGCAGCAGCACAGCATGTAAAGGAAAGAACCAGGAAGCAGCTGAACAAAGCAATGTAGCCAAATTCTAACAAACAAACAAAAAACTCACAAAGATTTTCAGTAGGAATGCAGCAAAACACAAAAGCCTTGAAACAGTACAGTAATTCTTCAGACTCTGCAGAGATTGGACCAGTTTTTCTGCAGTCTCAAAGAATAGTAGCTAGTAGAAAGATTTTCGATGAACGTGATCTTAACATTAAATCCAATTCTTGATCATTAGGGTTGGTTATGTTTGATTGTCGCTGGGGTTCTTAAGTAAAAGATGGACAGCTGCCTGTGGACAATATTCTTAATACTTAATAAATTTAATTTTTTTTAAAAAATGTTAAAAATGGAGAGGGGCAGCATACAAATCTAATAAATAAATAAATAATAATAATAATAATAATAATAATAATAATAATAATTCATTTATTTATTAGATTTGTATGCCGCCCCTCTGCGCAGACTCGGGGCGGCTCATAATAATAATAATAATAATAATAATAATAATAATAATAATAATAATAATAATAAATTGTAATAATAGTAAACCCAAAAATTCTTCATTCATATACATATCATAATCTTGTATTCCAAAGAACTCTGAATTAGCTTAAAGACCCAGAATTTATTTCTTTAAAATCCTGAATTATCCAATAAAATTAACGAAAATTAGATAAAACAAAGAAAAAAATTCTTTATATAATGAATAATGTAAACTATAGAATTTGCCAAAACTTTGGATTTCTAAAAATTTACTGGGGTGAAAGTTTATCAGCATCTACTCTTGTGCTATATATTCACAAAAAGATAATTAAAATCTGCATTTTCAAAAACGTTTTACGGGAATGCAGGTAAATGATGGAATCTATGCTTTGCTATATTCTAGGAACTTCTCGTCTTCTCTAGCTACAAAAAGTCTTGTAGCAAGCAAAAATTCTTAACTAAGACTTTAAAAAACTTTTGGCATTATAGCAGCATTTGACTCGATGGACCAGTTTAGAGCATCATGCAGCTTGATTTCCAAATACAATACAAGGGTCCATGCATGTCAGTGTATAATGCAAATACTATCTGAATAAGGATGTGCAAAGTAATTGATGCTTCAGGTGGATTGTCTTCAACTCCCATAATTTATTTATTTATTTATTTATTTATTTATTAGATTTGTATGCCACCCCTCTCCGCAGACTCGAAGTGGGGGGGGCATACAACAAACTATCTGACATTACTGGCTTCCTCTATGCTTGAAAAGTAACATGAATTTCATGCTGATGTCAACATTTCTTCATTGCAACAGTGGAAGTTCCCAAGATACTGGCTTATCTTCACTAATGGTCCTGCAGAAATTTCAAAGTAGCCATGTGAGCCTTCCAAAGAACTATGAGAATGCTTCACTAATGCCAATACAATACGTTTGCAAAGCACCCTTTCAAATGCTTTTGACAGCCTTCTTTCAACATAAGACGTACAGTTCGTAAGTACATAAAAAGTTCAATTCAGGCTCAATTCTTGGTGGCTTCATGGACACATCTATGCAGCTTTCTGCAATAATATGAAACCATTTTGCCATTGCCATCTTTCAAGATCTCTCTACCCCGCACCCCGTCTTCTCAATCAACTTCCATTTTTTCTGTCTTCTCAATTCTCAATCTGGTATTCTTCAATCCAAATGCTAACTTGATTTGATTCTCCAGTCATAGATTTGAAATAAACATAAATGCATACAATTTGTATATTATTTTCCTGAATGGATAATACAAATGGCAACATTCACTATTTGGGGTTTTCCATATTATTTAGCGTTCTTTCATTTCATAGCTTATTTCTCTTGTGAATAGCAATAGTACTGCTGAGCAACATCAAAATCATATCCATTTTGATTTAAATGGTAAATGAAATTATCAGAATGCCCCCAATAATTCATTTCTTACTTTTTGAATAAAACTATTTATTTTACCTGAGAGATATTAAGAAAGTAGTCTAGGTGGGTGATTTCAATTACTTCAATTTATCATATCAGATGCTTATATGGATAAAATAAGACAGGGAAACACATTTTTAATTTCAAGTTATTGGAAGAATGGTGGGTATATATATTACTGACAAGTAATTAAAAATAGAAATATGTAAAGAAAAACATAAACATATTTCATAAAAGACAAATATATGAAGCTTCAGGAGATAATGATTTACAAATAAATGCTGAGTATGTCTGATTCAGTACATGAAAATTTCATGAGTTCAATAATTGAATTCTGACACGTTCAAAATTCTAAAATTTGTAGTGTTGTTCTGAAATGCTGAAAAATTGCTTCCAAAATGCATTTAAAAAAAAGATAAGATGAACAAAATTATATCATTTATTATATGAGCAGTCTCAAAGTAAATCTTCAATCACTAATACATATGTCCATAAAGAAAATTCATGATCTTACTTTCCAAGCCGATATGAAATCATACCTGCTAATATTAGCTTACTACGTAAAAAATATAATCAAGAATTATTATAGCAACAGAAGACATACATTTTGGGACTATAGTCAATAAAATTGAATAATGCTAGGCATCTGATGAAGTGACTGTGAAGAAACTGGCTTATTATTTAAGGAACTACAATTACATTTGATGACTATAACTAGGGATCATAGTCATCAGCCAGACAAAGATGAAAATATGAGCTTTTCTTCTCCTTACTTCACTAAAAGCTTCCAAATCTGGTTGCTATGGAATATGAACATTTCTTCTAAATATCAGTTCAGATAGAATTTTTTTAATACAGAATGATTTATTATTAATTTGGAATCTGTTTTCTGATTTATAAAACCTGGAAGTGTTTTTGTATATCCAGATTTTTCTGAATTTCTAATTTATTTGTACTGTTTGTACAAACCACCAGGAAATTAATTGTATCTTGATGTAGAAATCCTTTATATTTAGATTTCATTCAATAATGTACACCAGTGAGTTGGAAAAATTAGATATTTGATTGGTTCCTGAATAAATCTTCAGTTTATTGCTTCTACTTTCTCTAGTTGTTCAGATATATCTTCTGATTCTTGTTTTATGTAGCTAGGAAAAGCATTAAAGGGAAATGTGTTTGCAAAATACAAAAGAAAAAGACAAAAAAAAAATGACATAGGAGAATAGCTCCAAAATGAGTCATACAAAGATTTGTTTCCTAAATGAACACTATTATTTTCTTGTTTTCTTTTCTGTTCTTGATTGCCTTGTATTTCTAACAATAGACAGAAATAATTATAGCAAGAAATAGAAATGGAGCTAGCAATGTCAATGGAGAACAATACTTGTGTTCACAGCTATATTTTAGGGATGTTCTTAAATAGGATGCAAGGCTATACAATAAAAACATAACTTAGCTTTTTTACTACCTGCTTTCAAGGTGTTATTCTCTATCTCTAATAAATTTGTGAAAATAGCTTTGTTAGTTTTCTTTAATGGAACCTTATTCTCAATCCTGTATACCAAAGGTCAGGACTGACATAAGGCGTTTTGCTGTTTGAAATGGAGATACAAATGATTTCCCATTCACCCATCCACAGTACTTCCATCTCAGAAACACACATGCTATCCAAGGTCAATTCAATTAATATTGGAGTTAGAAGCAGAAAAGCCCAGATATTTCCCTCCATTTTCTTAATGGAATCCAGATTTATTCAGAACAATCCCATTGAATATCTAATTTATATTCCACTGATTTTGCTGGGTAAAATTATGGATAATAAATTAAGTAAAAGCAATAATAACAACTAAATAAAAGCTAACAATTTGTTGCCTTTCCATAATACCCACAATTTTCTGCCTACCACAGCTAGTTCTCTCTGAATAACACTAGAGCAGTGATTTCCAACCCTTTTTTGGCCATGCCCCATCTTTATTGTTGTAAATTGTAAAGTCATGTCTCATCATGAACCTATGGACAACATTTCTCCAGGCCTAGCTAACACTGACTGCTTCAATGACTCCATCCAGCCACCTGATTCTCTGTCGTCCCTTTCTTCTTTTTCCTCACTCTTTCCCAGCATTAGGCTCTTCTCCAGTGAGTCCTTTCTTCTCATTTGATGACCAAAGTATTTGAGTTTCATCTTCAGGAACTGACCTTCTAAAGAGCATCAGGGTTGATCTCCTCTAGCCCCATCTAAGCATCTCAAATTTCATCACTGGCTCAAGGTTAACTCAGCCTTCCATCCTTGCGAGGTGGGTAAAATGAGGGCCCAGATTGTGGGGGCAATATGCTGGCTATGTTAAAAAAGTGCTATTGTTAACATGTTGTAAGCCACCCTGAGTCTAAGGAGAAGGGCGGCATAAAAAACGAATAAATAAATAAATAAATCTCTAAAATCTGATCATATAATTCTTACTGTTCAAAAAGTAAGATCATCCTACTCACACGGAGAAAGCCTTAATTTAATTTAATTTAATTTAATTTAATTTAATTTAATTTAATTTAGTTTAGTTTAGTTTAGTTTAGTTTAGTTTAGTTTAGTTTAATTAATTTTTTGATTTATATGCCGCCCAATCCCATGGGACTTGGGGTGTAAGGCCCTTAAATTGATTTAACAAGATTATAATTGTCCCCATTAAAAATCAAATTGCTCCCTTGGCATGCATCCCAAGTTGGGAACCATTGTACTAGAGCCATCCTTGGCCATACTGCTTGAATCAGTTGCATTTGGGTCTTATAGTCTGGAATTCAGCGTTTCTATTTCTAAATACTCCTTATTTATTAACTATTACACTACGGTCAATTAGTATCTATCTATCTATCTATCTATCTATCTATCTATCTATCTATCTATCTATCTATCTATCTATCTATCTGCATTTTAATTTAATTAGGACTAGCGTTAAGGTGAGAATAGCTTTGGGATATGGTAAAAGACAGGGAAGACTGACTGTGGTCCATGGGGCCACAAAGAGTACGCTTAGTGACTAAACAACAACAACATGGTGAGAATAGTTCTTTAAACTATTTGTAGTGCTGGAATAAAACTTGTTTGTAATAAATACATGTGAAGTGGAACAAAAAGCATTTTATTTTGGCTAGGTTGATTAAGTTTGTCATTGTTATTGTTTCTGCATCAAAGCAGCTACAGAAAGTTTCTCAACATAAATGCTTATAGAAACGTTAATTAGAAGCTTTACACCTTAATATATATATACTGCTCAAAAAAATTAAGGGCACACTCAAATAACACATCCTAGATTTGAATGAATGAAATATTCTCATTGAATACTTCGTTCTGTACAAAGTTGAATGTACACAACAGCATTGCTTCCTAAATGGACAGTTTGCTTCCTAAATGGACAGTGTTGCTTCCTAAATGGACAGTTTGATTTCACAGAAGTTTGATTTACTTGGATCTTAAGAACCAGGTTCTCACCAATCCTAATCCAATGCTATATACCAACTACATTGGCTTTCACAATATGGGCAGCTATAGCAGTGCCTAATTTTCCAAATGAAAAGCAAGTTGCGTACATAGCAAAGCACTGATGCTATGCTGCTTCTGTTTTGCTGTTTGAAGTGGAAAAACAAATGCATTTGAGAAGCATTTCAGGTGGTACTGAATTGATGGGAAATTGCTATGGCTACATTTATGAGTATAATCCTGCCAGCTAAAAATGAACTGTTGAGGATTTGGCAGAAGCTCTACTAACCTGGAAGAATGGACGAAATGCCATTGTCCATTGTCCAAAGAGCACTGAGATGCCTAAAGGAGCACTGAGTTGTGATTGAGTTCTGAGCAATGCAAGGGATATACAGATGTTGTTTCCCCACTGACAACACAATATTATATTGCACCCAAATCTAGCACAAATGTTCTATTTCTCTTGCCTTTACTGAAAAATGAAAAAAGTAGGGTCCAGCTACTTTCTTCATACTGCTGTGACTGAATATCAGATATCATGTAATCATATAATCAGCCTCATTTAATCACTGCACAAAATGACCTGTATAGAGCTTTACACAAAAAAGACGGTTGCCTGCACACTGGTAACCTCATTTTGAGATTGTTGCAATGCATTCCAAGAAGCTAGCCAGTACTTACTTAGTTAACAGCTGTAGCAGAATGTTAAGTTGCTAAAAGGGACAGTGGCTGTGACCATGTTACACATGTGTTGTAGCAACTTGCCAATTAGTTACTGAGCCCAGTTCAAAGTCTTGCTTCTGACATATGGCCCCAACAATTTGGAGCTGAAATATCTGATAGAACTCCTTCTCTGTACAGATTGATTAATCACTGAGATCATCTGAGGAGAACTGTAGGATGTTATCCCTTCTTCTTGGAATCTGTTCTTCAGAAGTCTCTTCACTAAATAGTCTCTTCATGATAAAAACATATTGTCTCCTTTGAAACAAGCCCAACTCCTGATTTTTAATGGGTACAAGTACTTACTATGGCATTTTAAAGGCATTTCTGGAAGACCCTTTTGTTTACCAAAGCGTTTCTTGTATATCTATAGAATGGAGATGTATTTTGTTTTACTTATGGATTCATTGCTTTAACTTTAAGATAATTTGAATAGAAAGTGATATAAAAACATTATAAACAAATAATAAACTGACATAGTATGCAACTATAACTTTCAAGTCCCATAATATAATTCACAGATGTGGAACTAAGAGAATCTGGCAAACAAAAGTTGCATACAATCTTCACTTAGTTTTCCATGCAAAGCAGATTAGTTTGACAATATATCTGCAGGTATGTCACCTAGAAACGCTATAGATAGAAATCCCCCAAGTTTTGTTCTGGTACTGACAAAGTAGATTATCCTCTAAGTCTAAGCAAGAATAAGAGAAAATGTACTGTGATATGCAACTGCTTCTCTGGTCTTCAGAGTATCCCCCTAGACCCATCTGCTTTGGCACTGATGAATATATCAATGAGTCATCACTGCTTCTCAGTGTGGGTAGCATGCTGGTCCCACTGCCAACACAGCCCCTAATTTGTGTGATGGTGTTCTTAGATTTGGTATGTGAGTTTTTATGGCATTTTGAAACTTTTTTGTGTGTGCTTTCCTTTTTCCTGCCCTTAGACTAGCATATATCCTTTAGCTATTCCACCAGGCAGCTATGATGAATCTTTATGCCCAGTGTAATATGAACATAGGACGACTGAATCAAAAAGTTAGGTCCAGAGGTCAAACCCCCCCGCCCCCGAAAAAGGCACAAATAGAAAAACTGGTGGTAACCTCTAAAATTCCTTATTGCCTAGTTTTCTCCAAATTTTCTGGAATATATCATGAAAACGAATACAAAACATTTTTAGATTTTGGCAGTGGTTTGCTCTCCAAACTTGTTCAATGTTTCATTACCAGACTAGGTAAGTAACATCATCATCAGCTGGATTTTCTTATCCTCTCCTCCTTAGCTTATAAATATCTTGTGTGCCAGATGTCATTTGCCACAAGACATTTATAAGCTAAGGAGAAGAGGACAAGAATATTCTGCTGATGATGTTACCTAGTCTGGCAATGAACTGTTCAGAAACTAAATCGGACCAAGCTTGGAGAGCAAACCATGACCAAAATCTAAAAGCTGAGCTATAGGTATTTTTTGTTATTTCAAAATATTTTTATATTTACTTTTTATATCTAAAGAAATGTCACTTTGTAATTTGTAATGTCCTGTCCATCACTGAGATTTTGCTTCAGTAATCTAGATATCATGTTTTGTCTTCATCCAAATTGACAGGATTTCCAATTCACAGGATTTTCTTTATTTTTACTAGCATTTTAACATCCACCAAGTGAGCCTGACATATTTAAATAAAACATTTATGTCACCAACTCGCTTAATGGCTATGAAAAACCTGCTAGGCATATTAAAACCTAAATATCTTTAAAAACAAAACAAAACAAAAAAATTAAATATAATAGATATAAAGGACAAAAGAACAGTAACATTGGTCTCAGATAATAAATATTTTGGGTAGTACTATGCAGCATTTCTCCTTCACCTAGTTCCAACAAGGTAAATTTAGAGCCTGACTGAGAGTGATAATAGTATTTGCCTGCAACTCCTTAATGCAGTTGTGCTTATTACTTGGATTGCACAATAGCTGGCAGTCAGGCACATGATCCTAGAAAAAGATACCACTGATTTAAAGAGTTCTACATCAATCAGAAATACCTGTGGAATTGAATTTGAAATAGTGTACACTGTGCTTTAAATACCCTCCTAAATTTGAGGCTTGCTTCAATTCCAGCGGTAATTTTACCACTGGAAAAATTGGTAAAATTCAATTCCAGTTGTAATTTTATAAAATGGGTCCTGAGACAGAGAAATCTCAACTGATCACCAAATTTGGGCATATTAATAATATGATCTGCAAAAGATATCCTACTGACTATCAAAGATGATTGGATGGACTGTAGAGAAATACTTAATAGATGCTGTAAGTAGCTCAGCTTTAGACTGATCACATTATACACACCATTGAATACATTCAAGTGGACTCAGAAAGCAACCAGTAATAAAAAGTTCCTTCTGGAGGAAAGACAGGATATAAATATTATAAACAAACAAATGTGAGGATAATGTGGGAAATATTAAGTACTGAAGAATTTGTTTTGAATGCAACAATGGACAATATTCACAACTTTTATGCATGGAATTCACTCTTAGTTCTCCCGAGTGTCCTTTATACACAGTAGTGTACAGTTGAGGTTTTAAGAGGATAGAGATACCTTTCTGCTAAAGTGTAAATAATTTGAAATGTCCAGGCCTTGCCGATCTCCCAATAGAGTATCCAACTGATTCCAATCTATTTTCTGTTTTCTCTCCACCCTGGCCCTATCGTTCTCCAGATATAGCAGCATCTTAGTTACAATGCTATATAGTGACCATTACCAAAGGTAAAGAAAAACATTCTATAGTTCTGATAATAAAAATGATCATTTCTTAACTTTTTCATTGGACCAGAGAACATTGCTTTCCTGCACACTGCTTTAGGTGATCATTGCTTTAGATGTGTAATGAAGCAGTTTCTTGAGAATTAGAAGGTATATAAAAAAAGTTAGCATTGAACAACTGAATTATCTTTCTATTGCTGTTAAAAACTCTGCTTCGTGGCATTTTGATTTGCCAGATATTTAAGCTACTGTTAGTTTCAGCTAGCTAGTCTGATATTACATAACTTTATATTAAAGTGGTGTATTAAAACTACACGTACAAGATGCAATAAGCCAAATATTTCCCATGAGTACTCACTTTGAACTTAACAAATTTACCATACAGTATTAGGAAAATATCAGGTTTAAATGCGCAATTGAATTACAGTATGCCGACCCAAACCGCACTGGGTTGGCACTGTCCATGGTGCTGATGCTTGGTTTATCGCTGTTTGCTTGAGGGCAAGATATCTAATGACTGTTTTGATCCTATTATCTTACACAGTGCCTAAATCGTGAAGTTGGTGTCTATAAAATTATGGATGGCAAACATTTCATCATTCCCCCATCATTTTCTCTCAGTAAAGATTTCCTGTCCTTACCATGGAACTGAAGTTAATATTCCTGGGTCGCCATGGTGATAGTGAGCTCTGTTCCTAAGAGCAAGACAAATTAGGCACTACCTCATTAGCCTGAACACTCTTCTAGCTTGCAGCCCTATGCAATTCCTCTTTGAAAGATTCAGAAAGGATTAAGCTTGGCATGATTATATGTCATTACGTCACAGTGTCATACTTCTCTAGTTCCTTAATGTTTCTCCCACTGTTTAACTATCACTCTGCTACATTGCAAGTTCAGGGTGCCTGGCAATGTTGCTGAAATCAAACAAAATTTGACCACCAGCTTTAGACAGAATAAAAGTGGCATTCCCACCCTTATCTTTTCTAGTATTGACCGCAAGTGGAAACACTTCCCTATCTAAGGGACATTAGGTGTTTTTTTGCATCATCCGCATCATTACCCCCACATTTGATTTAGGTACTTCATAGCTTGCATATTATCATAATTACTAGTTGTTGATTTTAAAGTAAATAACGCAGAGGATCCGAAACACTCCCTCTATTACATTATCAAAATGCACAACGTCTATTTATTTTTGCATGCATGCAAGCCAAATACAAACCAAGAGGCTTTGTTAAAAAAACCACAAGTTTGACGGACTCGGAACTATATGCATTTATTTTCTAATGGTTAGTTTCCTTCTTTCACCCTCCACGTGCATGCTGGGTCTGGGGGAAAGTATTAAGCCAAGATTCCTCATCTCTTTCTGATAAACAGAAATGCCACTCGGAGTTTAGTCATCGGAACTATTGATTTCCCCAGCAGCAGAAAAAACAGATCGGAGTACACACAGCCGCCGGCACACACCCCGTTTCAAGCACTTGTTTTCGGTTAACATGCGTGGCTTCCCAAACAAAGGAAGAAAAACGTTAGAAATCATTATTGATCAAATGCCTCTCATGCTCCCCCACCTCCATCGCCGTCCTTTTAATTGCCAATAAAAGAAGTAGGAAATTGATCGCTTTCTTCGTTACGTAACTGTCATCCCTTTCCCTAAAAACATAACTTTGAGATAGGATCTACTTCAACGTGCACTATGACAAGTTGCGGGTTGCAGGAACAAAAGCTGTATTTCTCTTAAACATGCAAAAAGATCGGGATAAACTGCACGGAGATACCTGTTTGCTGCACGTTTTCGCTCACTCGATCATGATTTTTCTCCTTCGGAACTCATCTGTCGCTCAAGGAGGGAAGATGAAACAGTGACAAAAGAAAGAAACAGAAACAAAAGGAAACGAGAAGAAAGAATCTTCGGCTTTTACAGAGACCCGGCGCTGCTATTGAGAGCTTCCATCCTGGGCTCTAAATCAATCGGTTTGGTTTTCCCCGCGAGCAGCCGACCGGGGCACACGGGGCGAATCGAACTGGTGCCGGCTTTGCCCAGGCAGAGTTCAGCGGGAGTCGCCGCCAGGAACGGGAAAGATTGGAGTGGAGCGAGCCGGAAGAACCGAGCGCTGGTAGACAGAGAAGTAATGGACCACTCAGGGACACGTCACGAAAGCCTGCAGTTTCAATGAATTCTACTCAATTTCAGGCGAGTGGTTGCTTGGCTCTCCAGGCTAGAGCTTTAACAAAACAAAGCAAGAGAAAATTCTACTCGGCGCCATCTAGCGGCTCAAGCCGAAATACAAGATAGGGAAGTCGCCCCCTCCCATTGGTCCCCAGCCCCCTCTTTAAAAAGTAAGATTTTCTTTTTGAGTTAAAAAAGGAACTCAAAGGCTGTAACTCAAAGGAACTCAGAGACTATGTGCGATGAAGCCTCTTTGTTTCCTGGGAATAGAACTGAGGCAAAACCTTTGTGTATATGTAGTATGTGTGTGATAACTTAAGGCTTATGGAAGTCAGGGAGGTTTCCTACCCCCCCCCCCTTCGAATGCTTTACTGCATGCAGTGGATCACGGAAAATGAGAAGTAAAATAAAGTAAAGTAAAATAAAGACACACAATCCAGGATGAGAAATTGTGTGCTGGGTGTGTTTAATGCAATAGCATTTAAACTTATACACTGCTCCACAGTGCTTTACAGCCCTTTCTAACTGGTTTACAGAGCCAGCATATATTGTCCCCAACAATTTGGGACCTCATTTTACCCACCTCAGAAGAATGGAAGGCTGAATCAACCTTGACCCTGGTGAGATTCGATCTGCCAAACTGCTGGCAGCCGGTGATCAGCAGAAGTAGCCTGTAGTACTGCACTCTAACCACCATGGCTCTAGATTTGTTTGAGAAGGTCTGGACTGAACAAGATCAGTTTTTCTTTCTGAAGTGAGTCTTGAGGATGCAGCACTGATAAATTTCCAATCCAACCCTTAAGTTGCTCTCTCCTTTTCTCATTGCATACTTTCACATGAAAGTCTGGGTTGTAAATACATTAACTCACTGCTTCTAATACTGATGTTATGAATGAATACAGACTCGCCAAATTCAATAGCAGTAAATACCTGATTGCTAGATGCTAGAGAGAAGAACATCATGGCTTCAAAATCTAAGGCACTGGCTTGGACAAAACTCAGCAGCACTTTTTCGTGTGGCTGTTGATAAAAATAGGATCGCCAACATGATTGCCAATGTCCGATCACAATGGCACAAGAAGAAGAAGAGAGGCAACAGGAATAACTGTTGCTCTGAAGCTATGATGCTCCTCCTGTTTTATGTCCAAGCCAGATGTAGAACTCATGGTTTCCTGTTTCTAGCCTGATGCCACTACACCAAACTGATTGTCCTGATAGTGAAGGTTGGCACCTTGGCAATTTTAAGAAGGGTAGACTTCATGGCTGACTGGGGAATTCTGAGAGTTGAAGTCCGCCCCACTTAAAGTCACCAAGGTTGAGAAACACTGATGGACTCATTTAAAGATAGATGACAAGCTTAGTGTCTCAGCCCAACTGTTTGTCTATACTTATGCCTACTGAAAACAGCATGGTTTGCTATACCAATCTACACTATTATCTCTTCAAGTATGTGCTGGAGAACATATTCCAGGACAAGGGAAATTCTGGGCAGGTACAATGGTGTGGTCTGAATAGAAGAGAGTGCTAGCTCTGAGTTGGAATGGAGTGGAATGGCATGACATGATGTGACATGGCATGACATGATGTGACATGACATGACCTTCAGGTTTGTTCTAGCCCCATTCACTTTGGGAGAGTGAAATTCTGGCATGCCGAAGATGGTTTTTGGTTTGCCAATCTTTCACACCCTGATTTCAAACTTATCAATGTAAGGATGGAGAAGATTAGTAGCAAATTGAATAACATCATTATTGGCAGTGTTTGTATGAATGAATCTTTATTGTGAATACTGATTTATGGAATCTGAAGCTACAGTGAAGTGAATATGCAACCTTGTGTCTCAGTGAACTATTTCTGTCCTATCTCCAACCTTCTCTCTCAAGGGCATTTTGTTCAGAAAGTCATGTGACAGAGTCAGAAGGTCCTGAAAGAAGCTGATTATCATGGTTTTAGCTGGACTTCAGACAAGTGCATAGTACAGGGAACACATTGCTTGAGATTGATTGCCAGATGATCTCTGGTGAGACTGGACCTCTTTGATCTTTTAATTCCTTTTTAAAAAATTATAAACTTTTAATTTTACAAACAGAAAGAAAAGGCAAGAGAGGATTGAAAGAAGAGGAATTTTAAACATAAAAATTGCTTTAAAATTTAAATTAAACAATAATTTTAATCTGCAAATTAGAGTATTTGACTGCTTAAATCAGAATGGAAATATAGTAAATCAAGCTTAAAATTAGGTTATTGCAGAATAATTAACGGTTGCTAAAATTTATTCTTGAATACATTTTTAAAAAATGGATTGAAAGATAATGTAGCAAGTTTAGAAAACTGTTAAAATATAAGTGTTGTAATCTTATTTTAGGAGGAACACCCCCCCCCCGAATTTTGAATGTAATACAAATCTTAGGAAAAAAACCCAAACTTTGGATGTGGTCCAAATCTGTATAATTAAAATGCTTTCTATATTAAGCTAAATTCTATATATCAGATTTGTCTTTCAGATAGAAGGTTAGTTTTTGATATCGATACATACTGTACTTCCATAGTTCTCCTTGATTTCTTAGTAGATATTGATACCACCAATCATGATATTCTGGATTGGCTCAGGCATTGTGTAAGGCACAATGATTTTCCTCCTTCCTACTAGGTCAGTGACAGTTGGGAAAAGAGATCTCGCCCCGAACCTCTTCTCTGCTGTATGAATATAAATGAATATCTGCTCTTATTTAACATCGATATGAAGCCACTGGCTGAAGTCATCTGAAGGCTTGTGGTCAAACATAATCTATATGCTATAGCTATACATCTCAAATCCAGGCTTATCAAGTGATGCCATATTTCTTTTCCCATGGTGTCTGGAAGCCATGGGGCCTATACAGTGAGACCAAGTAACAGTGAGTTTAGGGCTTTCTCAATCTGGGAATTTCCTATCATCAATTCTGATTGGGGTTCTACTGCCATGGTTAAAACTCATAAGCAAGATACCAATGGTTGTTTCATTTTGCTGTTACAGTCTAATGTAACCTTTAACTACAATATGTATTATATTAATGTTGTAATTCAAGGCTACCATATGAAGTTCTTTCATCTTAAAGGCAACAAATATGCAAACTGAACATGCTGAAAACTTGATGAAATTGGAAGGGTTTCATACAGATGTCTTATGTCTAAATGCACTAAAATTTGTAGTTTTTGTTGTTAGTTGGCTTTGATTTTTTTGCTATACCTGTATAACTTAGAAACATAGAAACATAGAAGACTGACGGCAGAAAAAGACCCCATGGTCCATCTAGTCTGCCCTTTTACTATTTCCTGTATTTTATCTTACAATGGATATATGTTTATCCCAGGCATGTTTAAATTCGGTTACTGTGGATTTACCAACCACGTCTGCTGGAAGTTTGTTCCAAGGATCTACTACTCTTTCAGTAAAATAATACTTTCTCATGTTGCCTTTGATCTTTCCCCCAACTAACTTCAGATTGTGTCCCCTTGTTCTTGTGTTCACTTTCCTGTTAAAAACACTTCCCAATTTTGTTTCTTTTGATAACTTAGAAAGAATTAAAATGAATAATAATTTTGGCAGGTAATTACAGGGAGGGAGGGGGGAGGGAGGGGGGGGAGGGAGGGAGGGAGGAAGGAAGGAAGGAAGGAAAGAAGGAAAGAAGACACAACCACATGATCTTTTGGAATTGTGTACCATCTGGTTTGGGAAATTTTCAGAGCAGACTAAGAACAAGTTGAGAACAAAGACAAGTGTGGGTGGAAACTAGCTAAATAAACTGTCTAATTTGAGTCATACCAGAAGGATATCCCCCTTGCCCTTTCTTTGACAATTCTTTTGTAGAAAGTCTAGGGATTGGTAGCTAGAATGTCAAGGCTATGAAGTTTATAATCAAGAATCCAAGAAATGCTGCTCAGATTGATTTTTATAAATACCGATTGATGTTCATCATGTGATGATCATGAATCTTCCCAAAAAAGGATCTCCTAAAAGGAATGCTGATTTTAGAAACCAGTTGTAGAACAAGAAAGTGGCAGCATTACTATAATTTTGATCCAAAACTATCTTGCTATTTGGAAGAATTATATGGTATTTGTTATTTGAAAGACCCCAAACCTTTTAAAACACATTTTCTTTTTTCCCTTATACGAAATCCATTATACAACTTTATCACCTATTGTGAAGAACCACCAGAACTATCTCAGAGAAGGAATGTGGCAAAACATGAATTAAACCCAGAGAAGGAAGAAGACATTACAAAGAAACTTAGAGCAATCCTCTTTGGTGTAAGAACTAGGAAAGGAAAACATTGTAAGGCTTTCATGATTCTCTTATTATAGCTCATATCAATAAAGCAGAGTTTCAGTATTATGGAGTCCATTTTTTGACCTAGCCAACTAAAGTAATGTTAAGAACATTGCATCAAATGAAAGTAACAAGGAGCATTTGCTAACTGCTGCATTTTTTTCTAAGGTGTTTCATAAAAAACAGCTGTTACATATTGTTGCCTTGGTTTGCTGTGCTGTATTAACTGCTTTTTGAAACAATCAGATAACATTCTTTATATTTTTCTTTGCAGACAAATTCATCTCTTTGAGAAATAGAAATAATGAAACTAATTAAAATGATGATCACTTATATCGTGCATTGTGATAAATATTATAAAATGCACCATAAAATAGAACTGTTTACTCAGAGACAATCCATTAATTAATTATGCTCTTAAATCAATGCATGTTCTGACTTAAGGGATACATTCTCAGTTTTGACTTTTCATTCAATCCAACTGTAATAAAATACGTTAACTCTAGAATAGAATAGAATAGAATAGAATAGAATATAATTCTTTATTGGCCAAGTGTGATTCAAGGAATTTGACTTTGGTGCATATCAACACATGAAGAATATGCAGACATTTTGGTTTTTTAGTTGAAATAGTACTGTATTTTTGGAGTATAATACACACCTTTTTACTCTCCAAAAGAGGGTTAAAAACTGAGTGTGTCTTATATTCCAAATGTAGCCTCACGCACTCACCAGCCCCTACCTTCTGAGGCTTTCAGCCTCTGCACATTGCATTTTTGGGTGGTTCCAGGCAACAGGGATTCTCACTTCCAGTCACAGCCAGGGGAAGGTAGGAACTTGGTTGGTTTTTATCCTATATACTTTCCATATACTGTTGTGGTTAGCTCTGGCCCAGCTCCTGCCCCAAAGACTGTGGATGTGGGGGAGACATCCACATGCTGCAGGCCTGTTTTGCCCCCCGGTGGAATCTGATGATGAAGGCTCCTCTGACCAAATAGACATGAGTGACAGGGAGGAGGAGAGTGTGGCAGACAGCTCAGGAGATCAATTATCTAGCTCCTCCTTGGATTCAGAACAAGAGTTAATGATACAGCCACGCATGCGGAGAGCGGTGCATAGGCAACAACAACTGAGAGATTATTATCAAAGAAAATGAGGCCACCTGTGGTTGGGTGGGGCTGTGGTAATTAGTGAGGCTGCTATAAATAGCAGCCTGTGGGTTTGGCCATTGTGGAGGATTATCTGATTGTTGTGTTTCGTGACTGCTTTACTGACTTTGACCCTTTGTGTGCTGATTTCCCCCCGCTTTGAAACTAAACCAGGGCAAAGTGTGTTTCACTTTGTGAAAGAAGAAGGACTGTGAATTGCCTCACAGCTGCAAGTTAAGTATCATAGAACTGATAAGGGACTTGTACAAATTACCAGTTTGTTTGGAGACGAGTGCTCTTTGCTATACCAAAAGAGGGCTTGGTTTAAGTGAATTTTCATTATAAAGAACATTGTTTTGAATTTTCAAACGTGTGTGTGTCTGAAATTTGTACCTGTGAATTTTGGGGAGGATTCTACCAGAGAGCCCGACAGAACATATACGAGATCGATTTAAGATTTATTTGAAAAATCTATTGGGTGGAGATTTGAAGAATTAAATGACTTGGAATAATGTAGATAAAATAATGATGATTGGTATGAGAAGAGTTATGAGAACTTAAGAAAATTATACCAATGAGTTATGTTTTTATGGGGCATTTAGTTATGATAAAATAGGGGATAAGAAAAACAAAGGATGAATAAGAAGATCAAGAAAAGTGAGTAAACATTAGGGATTAAAATAAAGAGGCAAGAGAAAGAACTATTTTGATAAATTTAAGCTAATAGCACTTAATTTGGGGATTTTTAAAAAAAAATACAGTAATTGGTGGAGTTCCCAGAAGACAAAATTAGATTTTTTTCTTTTTTTTAGAAGCAATACTATCTTAATAAAATATACCTGAAATAATGTGTTATATATAAAGAATTTATGAATGATTGATCAAAATGTATAACTATATACTTCATTGTAATATTATAATATTTTAAGGTATATTGATTTATGTATGATGATGGATAAAAAAATAAAAACTTTTTGGAAAAACTACGGAACTCGGTTGGTGAAGTGGGTGCTGTGCAGGAGGCATAAGGCAAGGTGACTCGCCACCTGACCTGGGGAGGAAAGTGTTTCCATCTCATTTCAGGTAGCTGGCAGCTCTGGCTGGCACTGCCACCCAAAAACTCTTTCTTCCTCGATTCCCAAAATGGGGCGTGCAACCACACCCACCTGCTGCCTGAAATGCAATGCTCTGTTTTGGTCTCCGCATGCTCCATTTTTGGAATCAGGGAAGGGATTGTGGCAATTCCACCTGAAAATACTTTCCTCCCTGATTCCAAAAATGCGGAGATCAAAAAAGAGCATTGTGCACACCTCATTTTTGAAATCAAGGAGGAAAGTGTTTTCAGACTGCTGCAGCACTGATCAGAATCACCCACCACCTGAAATGTGATGCTCTTTTTTTTGTCTCCGCAAAGCCAGTTTTCGAAATAGGGATGGGTGGCCCAAGGGTGGTTCTGGCTGGTGCTGTATCCTAAAAACACTTTCCTCCCTGATTCCAAAAATTGGGTGTGCAGCCAGCACTGCCTGCCGCCTGAAATGCAATGCTCTTTTTTAAATCTCTTCACGCTTCATTTTTGGAATGGGAAGGAAAGTGATTGAGCTGAAATAGTAAAAAAGATATTGAAATAACCTGGGTCCTCTGGCACAAACTGCCCAGCAGTTCAGCACACATCACCACCAAAATCATTAAATAAAAATCTCCAAATCAAAGTCTCAAGAAACCCAATTTGAGGAATCAGGTGGGAGGATCGTGAATCTCCGTGGCTCTTGTGTCACTTAAGAGTTGCTCTCTGCAAAGGTGCAGGGAGCTTGCCCAGAAGTGTGTTTATGTGATGGCAACATCCAGAAGGACTGAAATGTTGCCCCTCTATCAGGCCTTGCTGCAAGAAAGCCAGGCTTTCAAGGGCTAGGACTATAGGAAAGATGATGATGGGGGGTGTCTCAGGGGTGGAGCCTTCAGTGCCAAGTCCCTCTTCTGCCCTCGTGAAAATCATTTCTCACCCCACCCACTCCAGTTAAATGCCCAGAATTGTTTTTTTCTTATTTTTCTCCCCCAAAATTAAGGTGCATCCTACACTCTGGTACATCTTATACTCCAAAAATATGGTAATTACAATTTTTGGAACTGACTTTGTGTCGTGGTTAGCTCTGGCCCAGCTCCTGCCCCAAGGAATATGCAGGTGGATGTAGGGGAAATATCCACATGCCGCAGGCCTGTTTTGCTCACGATGGAATCTGCCGACGAAGCCTCCTCTGACCAAGGAAGTATGAGTGACAGGGAAGAGGGGAGTTTGGCAGGCAGCCCAGGAGGAGATCAATCATCTGTATCCTCCTTGGATTCTGAACAAGAATTAATGACACATCCATGCATGCGTAGAGTGATGCATAGGAGACAACAACTGAAGGATTATTACAAGAGAAAATGAGGCCACCTGTGGTTGGGTGGGGCTGCTGTAATTACTGTAGTGCTACAGATAAAAAGAACAGCGTGCTGGTTTAGCCTTGTGGCAGTTTATCTGATTCATTGTTTCGTCAAGATCATGATTTTTGTGCTGTTCAAGATTGTGTGTGGACTCTCTGGACTTTAGAATTGGACTCAATTTCCCAGTTATTGGGTGAGCAATTGGATTGCATTTAACCTGTGCCTTGTGTGTACCAGAAAATCCGTTTGACATTTAAAAAGGGAGCTGTTTCTGTTTTTCTGTTTATAAAAACTTTTGGGTTTTCCTCTTATCATGTAGTGTGTGTCTTCCTGGACTAATTAACCTGTAATTACGGGTGGTTGAAACACACCGACAGAACACTTTGTTAGCCTTGCACAATAGTATTCAATCAATTAATAAGTTTTTATGAAAGTAGTTTGGGTTTGTATGATCGAATTATGCTACGGAAAAGGATGTGGAGCTGGGGAAAAACCATGCTTGGGAACTATGCATTTATATATCTTCCTCCTCACCATTACGTACAGTATATAACACCTGGATTGTCAAAAAGAAAATTACATACTTGTTATTTTACTAGCATGTTTATAGATATCCATGACATTTAAAGACACTAAATTTTAAATTCCAGGGTGAAAATACTTCTCCTGTATATTCTTCATATGGATCATTCATTCCAGGTACATTTTCTCCAATCAATTAGTCATTAATATTCTTCAGCTCTTATTTTGCTATCCAGTTTTGCATAAAATATACAGTACCTACCCAACTTGATGTGGCATTGTCCTCAGGTAAGTTTACATCAGCACTTCAAACAGTGGGAAGAAATTGTCGCATCTAATAAACAAAATGAATGATGTACTGAAAGGACTAATAAAGAGAACCATTTGCCTAATTTGTTTTAATTACTATAATTGTAGGAAGCTTGGAACCCCAGGTCAGACTTTAACATTCAGTGAGTTATGAGCACAGCTGTTATCAAATGGGATTATATACAGCCAGCAATGCTTCCAGATGTGTTTTTGAGTATTAGTGTTATGTGGGTTACGGAAAACGTACTATCATCATCACCCATGTATCTCATCTAGAGTGATTATTTTGCAGATGCACATAAGTCCTTCAAAGTAAGAATTAAGAGTAAATAAATGGTTTAGAAAACCTGTTGAATGGGAGATGGTATCCTTTCTTTATTAAGAATTGCTTCTACCTTCATATCTAATGAAGGCACAGTAAAAATGTCACATTTGCCCAAGTTCTTATTTATTAATCTTTTTAAATATATATATACAGATAGAGATTATTTATTTTCCTCTTTTAAAGAATACATCAATACTATTATGTGCTTTTAAAATTAATTTTAGTCTTATTGTAATACTTTTTAGTTTTCAGTCTTATAATATTTTTATGTAAATAAGGTTTTTTTTTTTACTTTTGAATGAACAGATAATGAGATTATACAATTATTATTTAATATATCATGGCCAATTTACTATGGGACAGCTTGCCATGGGGCAAGTTAACAATTCAGTTACCGTACTTAAAATAAATAAATATATTTTATTTTTTGTCATTCACGTGTCATTCTGTTCTTCTTTTTGCATAATTTCTTTAATTATTATATTCCACAATTTCATTGATATTAGTGTAACTCTTGTCCCATTGACAGGTTGTCTCATGGCGAGGTGGCTGTAGCAAGCTGGACACAGCAAATTTATTTGTTCTAATAGTCTTTTTACTTTTCTTGAGATAAAAAGAGAATGAAAGCAGACAAAAAGATCTGTGGCAGTATAGAAAAAAAGAAGATCTTTGGTAGTATAGCATATACACCAAGAACTAAGAGCCTCCAAAATGCTCAGTAGCTATTTGATACTCAAAGAGTTGCTTTAAAGACAATCAGGACAAATAGTGTAAATTCATGTTTTATTCAACAGTTATGCATATTTAGACTTTAATTATTGAGAAGGGGAAAATGCAGTCACATATTGTATTTTTATTTGGTTAGGTTACACTGATGTTTCTTTCCTCTTGGGCTGCTTGGCTTTGTATGACTTGGTGGCACATCATTATCATCATATTTGTTTTAAAATAAATGCATATTTTGTGGGATGCTAACCTCCTTTGTTTTTTGTTTTTAATGTGCGCTGGTTGTATGTATGTGTGCGTGCGTGTGTGTGTATAATTAAAGTATCCTATTTTGGTAATCACCTAGAGATTTGAAATAAAAGATAAGACAGTATAAACAGTATTTCAGCAACGAATCCCAGTGACCAGTTAAGTCCCACAGAGTGGGTCTTCTCCGGGTCCCATCAACTAAACAATGCCACTTGGCAGGACCCAGGGGAAGAGCCTTCTCTGTGGTGGCCCTGGCCCTCTGGAACCAACTCCCCCCAGAGATTAGAATTGCCCCCACCCTCCTTGCCTTTTGCAAGCTAATTAAAACCCACCTCTGCTGCCAGGCATGGGGGAATTAAGATTACTTCTCCCCTTCGTCCTTTACAATTGTATGTACGGTATGTTTGTATGTATGTTTGGTTTTTTTTATTAAGGGGTTTTAATTCGCTTTTAGTATTGGATTATTATTGTATACTGTTTATGATTGCTGTTAGCCGCCCTGAGTTTTCAGAGAGGGGCGGCATATAAATCCAATAAAACTAAACTAAACTAAACTAAAAACTAATAGTTAAAAAATCAATATAAATAATTAAATTTTCAAGTAAATAGATTTCAAAGATATATCTTTCATTCTTCCACCAATGTCTTTCAATGAAAACCATTTGCGTTAAGACCTTGCCCATCATCAAGCTGGGCTTGGGCAGCACGAGCTTGTAATCCAGTAGTGTAGAGGCTGAGACTGGCGTGGATAGCTTGAGCTCACAGGTTTGAGACTGCAGACTGTGCTAACTAGGCACCAACTTCGTCATCAATTGGAAAATTGTAGGCCAGTGAGATGCCGAGGGCCAGCAGAAGGTTCCCCTAAGTCCAGGGGGGCAAACCGCCCCGTGTCGAAGAGGCAATAACACAATATCTTATTTAGTTATTTATTTATTTATTAGATTTGTATGCCGCCCCTCTCCGAAGACTCGGGGCAGCTAACAACAATAAAAAAGACAATGTAACAAATCTAATATTAAAAAATAATCTAAAAAACCCCAATTTAATAGACCAATCATACAAACAAGCATACCATGTATAAATTCTATAAGCCTAGGGGGAAGGGAAAATTTTTTCAATTCCCCCATGCCTGAAGACAGAGGTGGGTTTTAAGGAGCTTGCGAAAGGCAAGGAGGGTGGGGGCAACTCTGATATCTGGGGGGAGCTGGTTCCAGAGGGTCGGGGCCGCCACAGAGAAGGCTCTTCTCCTGGGTCCCACCAAATGACGGGACCCGGAGAAGGCCAACTCTGGGACCTAACCGGTCACTGGGATTCGTGCGGCAGAAGGCGGTCCCGGAGATATTCTGGTCCGATGCCATGAAGGGCTTTATAGGTCATAACAAACACTTTGAATTGTGACCGGAAATTAATCGGCAACCAATGCAGACTGCGGAGTGTTGGTGTTACATGGGCATGCCTTATGGAATCTGTCACCTTGTTCCAGTGAAGGGCTATCAAAATTTTTACTACCACACTGTGGGCGTGGCTTATGCAGGACGCCCTGCATTTTCTTTCGACATCTTTCAGTGCAAATTGGGTGCTCTTGGGTGGAGTTCCATTTTTGCTGCCCCACTGCATTGCCCCCCCATCTTGTTCTTATATGTTGTTTATTACAGAAGGGATTTCTTGCATTTATAACAGTTTAATAGTCAACATAACCCAGTTGCTGAATTACAGGTCTGCATGATTAAGATATTTCTGTAGCTCAATCACAAAGCACAATTGATCCATGGAATGATCCACCAAATGCTAGACTTCAGCTTTTTCATGAAATGCTTCCTGATCTTGAACTGACTCAATTCACACAGAAATTTCTTGATCCTCCTGAAAGTAATGTAAGATAGCTTTTAATTTAGTCTCACTCGGGCAACAAAAAATTGCTTGTTAGTCCAAAATGCAATGGTCTATCTGCTATTGGCACCTGATATTGGGAACATATTATACTTGTGTGACAAGCACTTCTCTGGCTCCCAAGTGCAATTTAAAGTGCTGATTTTCACCTATCAAATCCTTAATGGCTTGGTTTTGTATTACAACTTACTCCAACCAGAATTGTCTTGATCTACTAGATAATTCCAGTAGAAGTTATTTGTACTCCTGCACTTTTGGGAAATCCTAACAACTCAAGACTGGCATTCATGGCCCAACTATGACAGGAGATTTTTAATGTGGTTCCTTTCCGTTCCAATTTATTCTAACATTACCTTCTCTAAGGGGATAATTAGCATGGAAAGTAGCCGTTTTTACTATTTCAGAACAGCTATTAACAAAAATTATTATTCAGAACAGTTATTAACAAAAAGTGGAATAAATTCAGAAGATTAATTAAATTTAATGAAGATTAAGATGAGGGAAGATTGCTTTTACTTTGTAACTATGGTATATCTGATACTGTGTCGAAGCACCAGGAACTAAAGAGTCAGGATCATAATGCTAGTGTGATAGCTCCAACATTAAGTTCCACTAGGAAAGTAGTTTTATTCTACAGACATTTGTATTATCTGCATCTCACAGAGTTTACATGTGGCCTAGTGTAAACTACATGAATTGATCTGTGGTGCATTAAGACCAATACAAATTTAGTTAGCTAAATATTGAACATCAGCAAAGTATTTCACTCTTTTGCTGAAAAGGCAGTTACTGAACAACCTTGCATAGATCCCATATCGCCCCCCCCACCACAATTCACAGCACTTAAAAACAGTCTATTGAGAAAAATTACATTCTAGATCAGTGATGGGCAACCTTTTGAGCTTGGTGTGTCAAAATTCACCAAAAAACTGAGCATAACTCAGGTGGTGTGTCACCTTGAGAAAAAAACATAATTTTGTGATATTTATAGTTTAAATAACAAATATGCATAATTATCTTTCTCTCTCTTTCCTGTCATTCTCTGCCTCAATCATTTTCTCATTTCTCTTTTTTTTCTCCCCTTTATTCTATCATTTCTCTCCCTCTCTCTTCCTATCTTCTCTCACACACACTCTCTCTCCCTCTCTCTCCCTTCCTTTCTTTCCTTCTCTCTTCCTTCCACTTTTTTCTCTTTCTCTCTCTCTTTTCCTTCCTTCCCCTCTTCCCCTCCCTCTCTTTCTCCCTCTCTCCCTTTATATTTATCTCTTCCTTCCTTCCTCTCTTCCTCCCTTTCTCTCTCCCTCTCGTTCACTTTTCTCTCTTCCTCCCTTTCTCTCTCCCTCTCGTTCACTTTTCTCTCTTTGGCGAACCCCCAAACTGTTCAGATTCAAGAAAAAGCTTATCAAGGGGGGTGGGGGGTTGTAAAAATCTAGTTATGAGCCACCAAAGGAGGAAGCAAATGGCGTGACGTCCACGCAGGGTTTTTTTTCAGACTCTCTTTTTTGCGAGCCCGGCATGATTTTTTTTGTTACAAATTAATAACCCGGAAAGGGTTTACCTTAGCACGGTCTCCCTTAACACCGTTCTGGTAGGCGAGCAGGGAGCAGAGGGGCGAGGGCAGTGTTCCCTCTAATTTTTTTTCGGGGTGGGTGGAAAAGTACAGTGTCCGAGCGGCAGTCCCTTTGGGACTGGGGGGCATATAAGTAAGTATAAATAAATAAATAAATAAATAAATAAATAAAAAATAAATAAATAAATAAATAAATAAATAAATAAATAAATAAATAAATAAAGTGTGGGCGTGCGCTATCACACATGAGTGAGTTCTTGCATCCATAATTCTATCCTTTCTATGTCTCCCTCCCTCTTTCCTTTCTATCTCTCCCTCCCTCTTTCCTTTCTATCTCTCCCTCCCTCTTTCCTTTCTATCTTTCTCTCCCCCTGCCTTTCTCCAAGCCCTTCCTTTTCCCTCTCCCTCTCCTACTACCCCTCACCCTCCTTTCTATCTCTCCCTCCCTTTCCTCCCTCCCTCTTTCCTTTCTATCTTTCTCTCCCCCTGCCTTTCTCCAAGCCCTTCCTTTTCCCTCTCTCTATCCTACTTCCCCCTCTCCCTCCTGTCTATCTCATCCTCCCTCTTCCCTTTCCCCCATTCTCTCCCTCTTCCTTTCTATCTTTCTCTCCCTCTTTCCTTTCTATCTTTCTGTCCCTGCCTTTCTCCCTCTTTCCCTTCATCTCTCCCTCTCTCTTTATCTCAATTCCCTCTTTCTCCCTGGGCTGCTGTGCCTGCCCTGCAGCCCTACCATGGACGGACTGCCTTAGCATCGGGCCCCCCCACCCACACACTGCAGCTGCCGGACCATCAGCGGCACACACACACACACGCGCACACACACCCCACACGCTGCATTTCTCCCTGCCTTTCTCACTCTTTTCCTCTTTCTTTCTTGCTCTCTCTCATTTTCTCTTCCTTCCTATATTCTCTCTCTCTCTCTCCCTTCCTTTCTTTCCTTCTCTCTTCCTTCCACTTTTTTCTCTTTTCCTTCCTTCCTTCCCCTATTTCCCTCCCTCTCCCTCTTTATATTTATCTCTTCCTCCCTTTCTCTCTCCCTCTCATTCACTTTTCTCTCCCTTCCTTCCCTCCCTCCCTCCTTCTGTCCTCTCCTCTTTCCCTCCCTATCTTTCCCTTCTTTCTCTCCACATCTCCGGCGTGCAGCTGGCTTTGCTGACCGGCACAAGTCTCAAGCCAGCTGCCCCGGAAAGCCAGGAAGGTCCTCCTGCCCCCCCCGAAAAAAACCCGGAGGTCTGCCGCCACCAGCCTGAGCCTCCCATTGCTGCACTCGGCTTCGCTGTGGAACTCCATTGTGTTTTCGGGGGGAGGGAGCAGTGGGAAAGCCCTGTGCCGGCCAGGAAAGCTGGCTTTCCGAGAAAGCAGCGCGCTTTTCAAATGCACTGCTTTCTTACAACTCTTTCCTGGGCAGGGGGGAGGGAGGAGGCCTGAAATAGGCCTGCAACCCCTCCCCTCGCTCCCAGCGGCCCCTGCGAGCCAACCACCATTCGTGGTGGGCTTGGACACTTGGCGCCACACCAATCAGCTGGGAGGCGGCGCCCCGCCCCCCCCAGCTGAAACTGATGTTGGGCCGGGGCGATTCTTCCCCGGCCGGACAGGCATGCTTGTGCTGCCAAAGGCAGTGTGTGGGCAAGCCTGCGCTCTGCGCAGGCGCACCCAGCTGGGAGGCAATTGCACTCCCTAAAGCTCCATTTCTCCGGCGGCCGCGTGTCACCAAAAATGGCTACGCGTGTCAGTGCTGACACGCGTGTCATAGGTTCGCCATCACTGTTCTAGATGGTTCATACAACAAAGAAAAGCATGTAGGAAAGACTAAAAACCAAACAAATATTTTTGATGACACCCACAATTCCAAGCAACTCCATCTCCTCATACCTTAGAATATAAAAAGCAAATAGGTTTCTTAAGAAAAAAATATTACACTTTCCTGTGTAAACATTTTGACTGCCTATTTAATAAGCAGAGACTGTGTTGAATGAAGAACTCTGTTCAAACCTGCAGCAATCCCATTCAGGTTTTATATGTACATTTCAATTAAAAGCAAATAGCCCACATAAAGCCGGAATTAAATTTTTAAACAAATAGTGAAATGGTACTAATGGAAAGGGCAACCATTGTTTCGTGTGTGAGCCCCTCAGCTATGAATTAACTGCTGGTAATAGTAATTCTTGACCTAGTCATCGCATGCTGCCTTCCTGGTATTTGTTATAATTTCATCTTTGAATTGTTTTTATTTTAATATTCTGACCAAAATGAAAATAAACCCAACCAAAATGCACTTAGCTTTTATGTTTCATGCACCCTGCAGCTCGGAACATTAATGAGGAATCCAAAGCTTCGGGAGTCTGGTAGCATCTATTCTGCCTTCTGCATTTTAAGATATAAGCTTCTATTTAATGCAATTTGATAGTTAGAAAGATGCTAGTAGACTTCTGATTTTTGCCTCTATAGACTAATACAGCTCTCTTCCTGTAAAAGCCAAAAGTTATTATTCTATTTCTTTGTGCATTCTATACAACAGAACAATCTTTTAAAATGATATAATTCCTATTATGGCTGTGTGAAGATGTGAATTGATGATCTGATTAGATAAAGCTTTGATTGCATCCGTCCAACAAAGCAGGTTTGTAAATGAAAGCAGAAAAGTCTTCAAAAGGATAGATTGGGTATCTTCAAAGTGCTCAGGACCCTTTAGAAAGTACTTTGGAGATGTGAGGGTTTTCTACAGCTTTTGGGATTCTTATACACTGCATTCAATATTGCAATTATAATTCCATATGCAAAAACATTGAGAGGGACTGAAAAGTATAACAGGTCCTCCAATTCATTCCCTTTTTCAGCTTTCAGTTTCTTTGTTGCAACCAGTTACAATTCTTTGCTCTTCTTTTTGCTAATGGGATGATATTCCTCTTTGGTTGTCCTATCAAGTCAGTGCAACTGGTTCATGATGTAGCACTCAGAACTCTGAATATGAGGTCAAGTATGGCTTTACTTTTATTAAATTTTGCAAAAGTGATGCAGGTATAATCCTGAAGGTATCCAACTGAAAGACTAAAGATCTTAACAGGCTACCATTCCTGGGAGTACTGCCATAAAACTAAGTAGTTTCTGGATTTTTGAAGTTTCCACATTATGAAACTTTCTTCAAACCAAATCTTGAATCTCAAAGCAACTCCAATTGAATCATGTTGTCCTTGTGTCAAACCTGCCTCAACTTGGGCTTCTAAGTAAAAATGATCTTTTGACTCCATTTGTTGTGAAAGGCACAGTTTACTAGAATTCAAGTGAATTGCAATATTGTAAAGCCAGAATTGAGAATTCATACCAGATTTTTGCCAGTTAGCTTTCCTCCCATTGTTTATCTCCCATTGTCCAATCAAGTTTAAACAAGATGTTTTGGAAACATCACAAAGAAATCTTCCCACAGTTCAGTTTCACTTTCCCCCAAGGCCCAGGCTCTCAATCTCCCTTCCAGTTTGCCATCCATGGTTCCTGGCAGAATGGTAGTGAGGTGGCAGTTCTGACACCTTGAATTTTAGATCATAAATTCAAATCGTGCCACCTCCAAATTTCAAATCTCCAATGTTGATTTGGCTTAGTTACTATCAACTGATTTATTATACTGTCAATGTTCCAAATAGCATCAGAGAATTAAATCAGAGTCCAAAGTATGGCCTTCCTCAAAGTTTTGATTTATTAACAAAGCCATGTTAGCATATCTTGGAGAAACTTGAATCTGAAGTCCAGTGGGTTTCTCCATCCAGTTTAAAGTTCATCCACTGTTCCCACATCCACAAGTTCATCATATGGTCTACTCTGGTTGTGCCAAAATTTCCAATCCTCCCATTAACTTCCGGACAGGTGCTGAACAAATGATGATCCTGAGTATCTAGAAAGAATTTGTTATGGCTAGTATTCTACCTCCTCATACAACTGCCCCTCCTAAATTCCCACAGTACTAATATATTCTACATTCTATTATGTGGCAGGCCAAAGTCTCCAACTCAAGCGAAGGCTTCGGCATGATAGATACTTTGCAAGCCATGAAGAGACAGCACTGTTACCAAGCTGTGAAAATGCAATCCTCCTCTTCCCATGCCCCCAAACAATGACTGTTTTTCCTTTTGGACAGCTGTTTGGTATGGACAGAACAAAGCCTGGTCAATGGTTGCCCCTCCATGATGTAATATGAAAGAGAGGGGAAATTATATTTTTAAGATAAGTTAAATATCATATCTCTATCTACATGAATTAGGAGACAAATTCACCCCATTGTTTTAATTGACAACTTCCCTAATACTTTACATGTGAGAAATTAACACAGACAGTCCTCAACTTACAAGCATACTGTATTTTTCAGTGTATAAGATGCACCTTTTTTCTCCCTAAAAGAGGGTGGAAATGTTGGTGCATCTTATATACTGAATGCAGCCATTTTTGCTGTCCCGAAGCCCGGTCTCCCCACCTGCAGAGAGCTCTTGGATGCTGGAGAATGTGTGAAAAATGGGCCATTTTTTGCCTGCTTTTCCCCCCACAAAAATGGGGTGAGCAAAGGCTCTGGGGAGCCTGCAGGGAGCTCCTGAGGACTGGTGGAAAGGCAAAAATGCCTCAATTTTTGTGAAAAAAAACCCAGGTGAAAAATAGTCAATTTTTCACAAAAACAGGGACATTTTTGCCATACACCAGTCCCCAGAAGCTTCCTGCAGGCTTCCCAGACTATTTGCCCACCCAATTTTTGCAAAAAAACCACCAGACTAAAAACAGCCCATTTTTCATAAAAGTCAGGCTGTTTTTGCCTTCTAATTATCTCATTTAGCATGACTGGAGGAGGAATTCTGGGAGTTGAAGTCCACTAGTCTTACAGTTTCAAGTTTGAAGACCCTTGAGTTAGGGATTAGGGGTGCAAGGATATTCAAATTTGACAACTTTAAAACTTGTGGACGTCAACTCCAATTCCTGAGGTAGCATGAATGGAGGAGGAGTTCTGGGAGTTGAAGTCCATAAGTCTTAAAGTTGTCAAGTTTGAAATTTGTAAAAAGTGTTCATGGTTGTAAAAGGTATTTTGCTACACTGGTATTTTATGAAATAATAAACCATTTGGTTCAGAATACTTTTTTCCTTGTGTTCCACCTCTAAAATGTAGGTGCGTCTTATACTCTGAAAAATGCAGTAATTGGCATCCGAACTTCAATCGCTAAGCAATGTGTTTGTTAAGTGTTGTGTCTGATTTTGCAACCTTTTTTATTTCTGTCTTTAACCAAATCA
The DNA here is from genome assembly GCF_031021105.1 of Erythrolamprus reginae. Taxonomy (NCBI): domain Eukaryota; kingdom Metazoa; phylum Chordata; class Lepidosauria; order Squamata; family Dipsadidae; genus Erythrolamprus; species Erythrolamprus reginae. The sequence continues at coordinate 61,735,113 of NC_091953.1, forward strand.
CTTTAAGCAAATCACAAGGCCCTTAAGCAAATCTTGACTGCCCTCATTGACTTGGTTTGGCAGAAGCCCCACTGGGAAGATCATAAATAGCAATCATATGATCATCCAACTGTTGTAAATACATGCTAATTGCCAGTGTCCACATTTTGATAATGGGACTGTGGGGCTGTTACTTGATCATATGTGCAAGAACCAGTCATGTGTCACTTTATTCAGTGCTAATATAATTTTTGCATGCTCATTAAACAAATGGTCATAGGTTGAAGAATACTATATGGATATCAAACTTTTCTGTTTCCCAGGGCCTGATATTTGAAGAAGATAACATTTTGTCCACTGCAGGAATCTGTGTCCACTGCATTCCTTAACCTCTGGGTTCAGAGGCAATATATTGGTAAATACAAGAAGTCAGCCTGTGCAGGTGACCTACAGCACCTTTAAGGCAGGCCGAGGCTGCCCCTGAGCATTAAAGAGGAGAGATTGTGGAAGTACACTAGTATAAGGGAATTAATCAAAGACACATTTTGATCTCTAACACATAAAGATCAGAGGGCTATAGTTGAATATTTGCAAAAATGATATTACAATGTTCTTTTTGTTCCCGGAAATGCACCACAATGTTCAGTTCTCTCGAGCAAAGTCATTATTTAAAAAGCAGAAGGATCATTGCTAGGATTATAGAAGAATGCCAGGCAATTCAGCTGAATGATGCAAGCTGTCTATTAGTCCAGGAAGGCGGTTGGTGTTCCTTGAAGTATGTCTCAGTCACCCAGCAGGAGCACCTTAGAAGAGGGACTTTCTGTGATACAGCTGCTGTATAAGAAATGGCAGGAAAATGAAGAGCAAGCCAGCCGCCCACACACTGCTGCAGTCAGGCTGCGATAGGCCACTGCTGGCGAATGCAGTCTCTCTCAAGAGCCATTTGCTTGCTTGCAACTTTTTCTGCTTTGTATTTTCTATTTGTTTGATTCATTTCTGTTTGTTGCAAAAAGCACCTAAGTGGCCAGGGAGAAAAATCTTCAAAACAATCAAGAGTACTGATTTTGAAATAAAATTACACCCTTTGGATGCGAAAGCTTACATCATTTGGTTTCTTATTTCCATTTTTTATGGAAGCACCATATTAACCATCTGTATCGTGTGAGTCCTCTGAGCAGTATAGAACAACCAAGGCTTTGCTTTTTGCATCTGTGTGCCTAAAATTCTAGTCCTAATAATATTACACATGTGCATGCAATAAGTATATCCAGGATTCCTGCTCTCTTGAGAGGACGTCCTTGTTTATTTTCAAGAATAAGGTAGTTCTTTGTGGTGCTGTATTTCTAAGAGAAATACAGAGATTGCAATTCTTCCCTTATAGGCAAAATGGGCTTCATTTAGCTTCTATTCATTCTGGCCCCTATCTGTCCGTTTATGAACAGAACAGAACAGAATAAATTTATTGGCCAAGTATGATTGGACACACAGGTAATTTGTCCCTGGTGTATATGATCTTGGTGTACATACAAACAACAATGTGATAGGTCATATACCATAAATCATGATTGCAATCATTAGTCATAAGATACAAACAACAAGTGATAAATTGTAAGATATCAATAGCGGAAGAAAGTAGAAAAAAATGAGAAGGATAATAGCAATATAGCCTACTACATGGGTCGTATGCTGTATGAGTCCCAACAATTGGTTAGGTCCTACAGAGTCAGCCTTCTCCAAGTCCCGTCAATGTCGTTTGGCAGGACCTAGGGGAAGAGCCTTCTCTGTGGGGGGCCCACCCCTCTGGAATCAGCTCAGCTGGAGTTTTGCACTGCTCCCACCCTCCTCGTCCTTTGCAAGTCTCATTTATGCTGCCAGGCTTGGGGCAATTAGATCTCAGCCCCTGGCTGACAAATGTTGTATGGTTGTTATTTGAATGGGTATGGCTGACTTTTTTAGCATAACTGGGGATTTTAGATTGTTTGTTTAGTTGGATTTAACTACTGTATTCTGTTGTTTTTATATGCTGTAAGCCGCCCCGAGTCTTCAGAGGGAGCAGCATATAAATCCAAACAAACAAACAAACAAACAATCAAACAAATAAATGTGTGGGGGTGGAGGATCATGGGAGTCATTCACACATGCACAGGGGCAGGGGAACATGGGGGTCACACATACTTGCAGGGGGAGCATGGGGAGCATGGAGGGTTGCCCGTGCTTGCACATTGAGGTGGGGAGAGTACAGAGGGTCATATGCGCATGCATGGGGGATCATGGAGGGGTCACATACACATTGCATTATGGGTGCATGTTCGCTTGTATGCTGTTGTGTCCTGTGCTCTTTCAGCATGCAATGACAAAATGGTTAGCCATCACTGTCATATACCAAGCACTACCTTTTCATCAGAGGTCATGCCTTAAAATTTCTCTATCCATTTTTCACCTTGATTTTTTTCCCCACTGTTTATATAGGACTTCCAAATTCTGTGGCAATACACTACCTTAATTTTTCTTGCAATAACTTTTTGATGCATATTCCTTCTGCTATTATGCAATTCATTGTAATAGTGATTGAAAATAATTTGGGTTCCCAACCAACAATATGCCTTATCTGCATCAAACATCTTTGTCATATATCCTGCTAAAGATTAAACTACTAATTCAGCATTGTTTCAGCTTAAATAAACAAAACTACTTTAAGAAGCCAACTTTTTAAGTGCTTTAGGGAATTTATTAAAGCCTTTGCTCTCTTTAACCTAAAAATTAGATGAACATGTGATCCTGAGCAGCTGTTGGAATGCGTTTTCATGGAATTCTGGGTCCCTGTTTCACCTGATTTCAGCTCACTTGGCTGTGGGTTTGCTTTTTAAGGTTTTAATATCAAGAATAATTTTCAGATTTATCTAAATAGATAGAAATCTAACTAAAACAAGAGTAGGCATAACATTTCCAAGTGTAAAGAACTATTGGCTGCAATGCAGTTTCTAATTGAATCAGTATGTCATTCAGTATTCTGAAATAGAGGATTAGAAAACCTATTTAAACTGCTAAATGCTCAGCTTGATATCTGAACATTTGAATTCCCTGAAATACATCATTTTTCCTGTTAATTACCTTTGGCATATAAAATGGGAGCCACTCATGATTTGGTTTGATTAAATCTGATTGCTTGCAGGGTTTTGTTTCATGTAAATAGAGTTCTAGCAATTAAATTATACAATGCTGCTAGGCTGTTTCTTTCCTCTTTCCATATATATTAATTCTTTATTCCTGTTATCATTTAAAAAAAAAATTGGACTAATCCCCAGCATCCCATGGGCTACAAATCTTGTGTATTAAATTGTGGTTTTATAAGCTTCATTTATTTATATAAAATTATAGTATTTTACAGAACTATAGTTTGCAGTTTGGATTGGAACTACCAAGTGAAATGACAAAAGTAATTCCCCTTACCTTCTTCAACTAACACTGAAATATATCTTGCCAGGAAAGAAACATAGAAAAACCTGATCTTAATTCTTCTATTCAGCTTAAGAGCCCCTATAAAAACAAAAGTTGTCTGTCTTGATTTTTCCTGCTTATATAAGCAACATGGATCAATCTTCACATCTCTTCCCATACTTTTGGGCTTATGAGTTATTATTCTATTTCCAGACATAGATGCTGTGTACACTGGTTAGAACTATTGTGAAAAATGCTCAGTTGCAAGATTCAGTCAAGATCCACATTAATATTAGTTTTCTAAAAGAAACAACGAATAAGACCTTTATAGCAGAGTGACTTCTGATATAAAATGTGCACTTTTATCATCATTATTCTTTATTCACAGAATTTCTTTATTAACCTATATTATTTATATATGAATTCTTCTAAAATATCCTTTGCTAACCAAAAGGCAGCTGCCAAAGGAAAGCAAATGGGAAAGAATGCGGTCCCCAACTATTGGCTGTCAATTCTAGGAGATGATAAAATAAGCTAAACAAGTGTCCATGATCAAATGGACAGTACTAACAAACAAAAAAATTGTTTCTTTGACAAAAATATTGAAAACATGAAACCTGGAAGAAATGCAAGATGCTGGTAGAAAATATGAGAATGAATGTTTTGTGTGAGAATTAAAACAAATATTTTGGCCTTTACAGTATAAAAATGGAGATATTTTTGAATAAAGAACTCTGGATTCTCCTAACATTCCTAACGCTTGCACCCCTAACATAGTTCCCTCTAAGCTGAGCAGTGAGCAATGGCTCACTTAAAAATCATAATCAACTCAGAGTTTTTCAAACCTGCCCAGAAGCCGAGAGGGAAAGAATGAGAGGGAAAGAGTGCCGCCCAGTCCCGAAGGGACTGCCGCTCAGACACTATACTTTTCCGCCCACCCCCCCCCAAAAAATTAGAGGGAACACTGACCCCTAATACGGAATCTTTTAAAAAAATCTTCTCCTATAAGTGTAGGAAGGTAGAACAGATTGGTGTTCCCCGCCTAGTTTCATGAATTTTGAGTCCATCAAGTGTAATCACTATGATTTGTAAGAAATGAAACGAAGTAAACTTTTGCTCTTTGGGCAGAATGTATGTGTAACATATTTCTTTGACATGTATTTATGTATGTATGCTTATATGCATACACTTGTGTATATAAAGTTAAGTTATAAATCAATACCTGAAAAATTAAGTGAAACCAGCAATTTTATAGGAAACAGCAAGCAATATCAGGAGAGGCAAAATTTAAAATCTGGATAACCACTACCGTATTTTTCAGAGTATAAGATGCACTGGAGTATAAGACACACCTTAGTTTTTGGCGAGGAAAATAGGGAAAAGAATCTGCTTACCAAGTATTCATCTGGCTAGCATCCTTAGTCTGGTCAGCTTCAGCACATTGTTTTATCCCCTGGTTAGGGCTTTATAAAAACTTTATTCAGAGAGAGTAACAATGAAAGAGCTTGCAAAGCAGTAAGAGCTGGGAACATCATTAGCAGCTGGAAAGAAACATTCAGAGCAAATAGAGCAAAGGAAAAAACCCTGCAAAGACTTAGGGCTTGGAAAACACTCTTCACAGAGAGTAGCAATGAAAGAGCTTGCAAGCTGGTAAGAGCTGGAAAGAAACATTTGGAGCAAGTTAGACCAATTGTGGAGAAAAAACCCTGCAAAGATTTAGGGCTTGGAAAACATTCTTTGCAGAGAGAAACAATGAAAGAGCCTGCAAGGTAAGAGCTAGAAAGATTGTTAGGAGCTAGTTAAGGCTGGGGAGGGGGGAGCTACATCCAGAGTATAAGACGCACCCAAATTATCAGCTTCTTTTATGGAGGAAAAAAGTGCATCTTATACTCCGAAAAATGCAGTAGCAACAAAATTAGGAGTCTCTATATTTTTTATTCGCATCTAGTGGTCATCCTGATTTTAAAAAGAACAGATGTGGTCATTTTAAGCATTCCCTGCCTCTTAAGAGGTCTGTGTAATAGTTTCCTATATGCAATATTTTCCTTCTCCAATTCAAATAATCAATTCTCTAAGTAGGAGGAACAGGAGGATTTATTGGTTACATGAGATGCTGACTATTTAGGCTGTATGATGTCATTAAGAATAACTTTCTCCACAGCTGATATAGTTTTAAAAAATCCTTTCAAAATGCTCGTTTGCTGAATTAATAATAAACTTCATTAACATATATCATAAAAATATTAAACAGAAACACTTTACAAGTCATGCAGAGAAGGCAGGACTGGTAGTTGAGACTCTCATCAGTAAGTAAATCATAGTTGCAATGCTAAAATAAAATAAAAATGTCTCAGTTTAGCATTCTTAAAAGTGTATTCTACGTTACTGAAATGAAAATAATTCTTGGGAAGACTATGGCATCAGCCAAAATCAGCATTTTATGTGAAAGCTACTTGGCTGACTTATGCTCATGCTAGAAGCAGAATACAAGGAGGAGTTGATTTGGAGAGCCATTAAACACTTTTTACCTCTTGCAGTTACATTTCAGTATGCTTACTCAAGTTCATTTTTACTGATGGAGAATTAAAACTGCTAATGCTAGATGGAAGATATGAAGTTTGAAGGAACATTTGTTTTCCCATTTAATAAAATGCCATTTGCTGTACTTTTTGCTTTTAGATTATAGTTACTTTATGAAGTAACTAAAGCAAGCTACTTTTTATGAATTAGATTTTCAGTGCTGGAATTTTTTGTTTTAATAAACAATGCAGCTCTAAACATTTGGAAGAGGAAAATAGTGGTACATTCTATAGGAAGCCAACTTTCATTATTGTGAAAATGTTTCTCCAACTGAGATTGGAGTGCTACCAGTATGATTGCATGCTTTTTAGAGGCAGGATTATAGAAAGTGCAGCAAAATTGGTGGCTCTATTTTTGCCACCTGACTGGAACAAAACACCACATCCCAAATAAAAGTAATGAATGTTTAGAACTAAAAGTTTTAGCATGGGACCGTTGGCTGCCTTCAGGCTGGTGGCATTTGCGGTGGTGGCGGGAGGACAAAAGATGCTGGTGGCAATGGATGGGGAGGGGGATGCTAGCGAGCACGTGCAGCGCGTGACCCCTCCCCAGCATGCCCCGTGCTCATCATAGGGCATGGCGTACTTCCGGGAGGCAAGCGGCAGCCTTTTAGATATGCCACCAGCCTGGTTTGCAGACAGGCAGGCCAGTGGGGAACAATGTGGAGACCATGTGGCGGGCCTCCGTGGCCAGGATCGCTGGTCTGGATTCATGTTGGCAGGGAGATATCGGAACCCACATGGTTCGGCTCCACAACCTTGGATCGTTGGCGGAGCCCACGTGGCTGGCCTCCATGGCCACCCCACCAGTGGGATTGGAGCCTTGGATCACCGGTGGAGCATACATGGCCACCCCACCACTGGGATTGGAGCCAGATCGCCGGCCCAGTGCAACGTTGACCAGCCCCACCCCTTGGGGACGGTGAGAGGTAGGAGCGAAGCCCATTTAGATTACAAGGCTTGGCCGGCCCGAATATGGAGGCGAGATGCCCATGGGGCAAACCCACCATATGCCCAGAGAAGTTAACCTGGGTGGGTAAGCCTCCCCACATGCAGAGGCATGGCAAGGAGCAAGGAAGGGTCAAGATTAAGTTCAAGACCAAGTTCAAGGTCAAGGGGACCCTCCCTTGCTCAGCAGGAGGCTTCGCCCTATAGTTGCTCAGGAATGTTTGAATGGTAGTTTCCGCCCTCTTCGTTTTACCTCTGCAGGTCCTGAGTTAATCAATATATGTGATCATAAATCCCATTTCTGTGTCTGTGTGCTTACTCCACGTCCACCGTAAACAGTGGAAAAGCTTTTTTTTTTTTTAAACCAATTGGCTATCCCTAAATCCACACAGAATCATTTTTTTGTTCTCCTATTAAGATGGAAATGTTTCCCATGCCTAGAACCCACATCTTTATGTGTTATGCTGGGCTTCACGTTGCAAGCCCCCAATTATGGCCAAAGGAGAAATTCAAACACACACGGTTGTAAAGTAAACAAAGTTGGTTTATCAAAAGGAAAATATTGTCCAACCGCACTTTTAATCAGTCAAAGTGCTCTTCCACAAACCCACAAGCCTTGAATGCTGTAAAAAACATAAAACAAAAGCAAAGCAGATAAAAGGCAGCTGTGAAGACTTCACAGCCACCCCCCCTTCAAGAGTCCTCACACTGAACTTAACTTGAACTGTTCCACAAAGTCCTTGAAAAATCCTGAAACAGTTCACAAATGTCTTTGTAAATCCTGAAACAAACCAAAAGTCTCTCTCTCACACAAAACAGATAATTTCCCACCCTGAGAGGCAACAACGCTTGCAATTTATCAGCAGCCCCATTAGCCTAATTGCCCCAGCCACAGGTGTTCTCCCTTATTTTCTATAATATTTGCCCAGTTGTTCTTTCCTGTTCACAAACCTGCGCCTGCGAGCATCTATGAATCCTTCTCCTTCTGATTCTAATGACGATGATGATTCACTAATGGGGTAATTAGCTAATGGGCTGCCTGTAATTACCTCCTCATCTTCACTCCCAGAATCTTCCCCTGACACAGAGGCTTCACTGTCAGAAGCTGTTGGCAGTAAAACCGGCCTCTGATAATGTGAGGATTTTCCCACATTAACCTCCACAGTCCTTGGAGCGGGAGCTGGCCCAGAGCCAACCACAACATTATGTAGGCAAGAAGAGCCCAAATACTGCAGCTGCAGAATCTGGCAATTTCCAGTTCTCCTTTCTGCTTGTTAATGTTGAAAAAAGGACAAAAAATGGATAAAACAGCCATGTCCCGTTTTTTCTTATTCAGTAGGAAAAGATGATTCTCCATCTTCTGTTGTTTCATTTTTTTAAAAAAAATCACTTTGCTTGTTTAATTTGCCAAAGATCTGTCAATGTGATTGGAAAGGCAGCAGATTGATAAGCAAAGGAGAATCCCAAGATTGGCCTGGGAATGCGGAGGTACCGGTAGATCCAGAGGTAGAATTTTAGCATCCTACCTGAAACTGTTTCGTTGTTTTTATCCTTCCTCTCTATGATGCCTGTATCCTAAAGACAACGAATTTGAAAAATCAGAGTGATTAGATTGTGCAAAATTGAGCAAATTTACCTTGGAACTGCAGAATAAACAAGAGAAAGAATTTTATACCGTATGGGGCAAACTCTACAATTGGATAGAAGGAAAAAAGGAAATCGGATAACTGTTAAAAAAATAAAGGAGGGGAAACTGAAGAATCAGAAATGTAATTGTTAAATCATTTTAAGTTTGATGTCTTTATTGCTTTGTGTTTTGTTTGTGTTTTTTTTAAATTGAATTTTTTTAAAAAGGAAATTTTTGCACTTTCAGTCATGTTCATTCAGCAAGTCTTTTCTCCAAGGAAATGTTAACAATGTTTATTTATCTATGAACAGAGGATTTCTCTTGTGATCAAATACAGTGAACCAAAATGTCTTGTGGGCTAGTATGGAAATATGAAAATGAACAGAATTGATTTGAATAGTTACCTTTCTGAATATAATGTCACATGAGTTATTTTTAGTTTGCTTAAGCATGTTAACAAGTTAGTAGCTTCACCCTCTGGAGAGGCAGGATGAACTTGTGTGCCCAGAGGTGTTTTGGCAGTAAGTGGTAACAAATTCTTAAGAAGCATTCTGGACTGGAACTCTCCTATTTTGTGCTTGAAACGAAATTATTTTTCTTCTCTGTTCTAGTAGCTTCCTGACTACAGGGTATGAGTTGGCAGCTGCAAATCTAATGCTTCCTGGACTCCCCCCTTGCTTGAGGTGGTAGGGAAATTGCTGTCCTAGTTTTGCAGAAGAGACGGAGTAACGACACGGACACCAGAGCTGGATTTAAACTTGGGTCATTTTTATTAAAATAAATTTGCATAATTTATTAATTAAATTAGCATGAATTAGCATAAATTTGCATAAATCAACATATTCAACTATGACCCGGAAACAGTGGACCTGCAGGGTCAAACAAACACTTCCGGGGCGGAAATGACGTAAAAGGTCAACATTCCTGGGCAACTAAGGGCGTAGCTCGATGCTGGTCCAGGTGAGGGACCTCTCCCTCACCTGAGACCCTGCCATGCACTCGCATGAGGGGGGTCCCGCCGGCTCACCCCTACCCTGGGACTTCAATAGCGGGACCCAAAGACAGGTTCCCCCCAAGTGCGCAGGTAGCACCCCACCATGAGCTTGGAGAGAACCTGTCAATCATCCCCAAAGATGCCCAAGGGAGAACGCGCAGTTGCTGAACCACCACCCAGATTTCCGCCCCTAACCTGCCTACCCAAATGACCAAAGGTAAGCCAATTAACCTATTAAATGCAAGCACCCCCTAACCGCACGTCCATCTCCTCAGTGTGGAATGGGCGAAAAAACAGCCCAGCCTAATGGGCGAGGCTGCAAAAAATTCCCATTCGGCCCCCGAGGGCGACCCACCAGGCACACTGCAAAATAGGGAAGGGCGGGTGGGTGTCTGCTCCTGTGCTGGGTCCGGGCGAAAAGGCTTGGCCCGAGGCCTGCCGCCCTTAAATAGGGCCAGCAAGCCCCGCCCGGTCCCCACGTCATGCCCGGCCACGTGGGCCAGGCTTTCCCGGCCGAAATCTCGTCTCGCGAGATTTCGGCCGAAAACAAGATGGCGGCCACCATCGAAGGGTCCGAGTCTGCCCGGCCCTTCTGCAAAAGCGCCGTGGGCCGGTAAGTCGAGCCGGCGATATTGCAGAAGAGACGGAGTAACGACACGGACACCAGAGCTGGATTTAAACTTGGGTCATTTTTATTAAAATAAATTTGCATAATTTATTAATTAAATTAGCATGAATTAGCATAAATTTGCATAAATCAACATATTCAACTATGACCCGGAAACAGTGGACCTGCAGGGTCAAACAAACACTTCCGGGGCGGAAATGACGTAAAAGGTCAACATTCCTGGGCAACTAAGGGCGTAGCTCGATGCTGGTCCAGGTGAGGGACCTCTCCCTCACCTGAGACCCTGCCATGCACTCGCATGAGGGGGGTCCCGCCGGCTCACCCCTACCCTGGGACTTCAATAGCGGGACCCAAAGACAGGTTCCCCCCAAGTGCGCAGGTAGCACCCCACCATGAGCTTGGAGAGAACCTGTCAATCATCCCCAAAGATGCCCAAGGGAGAACGCGCAGTTGCTGAACCACCACCCAGATTTCCGCCCCAACCTGCCACGGAGCGGGGGTCAGATCTCTATCTTGGCCCCCCGACTCCCCCCTCTATCTGCGCCAGCTCACGCAGAGACCGCTGCAGGTCCTGTAAGAAAATGGCGTTCCCCTGTTCTGACAGGTGAACGCCATCGGCCCGGTAAAGCCACGGCCGATCTACGGTGATGAGGGGATGGGCCACTACAACCCCTCCTAATTCCCTGACTGTTTTTCCCAAGGCCTTATTCACCCTACGCCTGACCCGGTGTATGGCCCTAAGGGAAATGGCGTCCCTCCACACGATCCTTGGGAGGATCTCTGACCACACCACTTGCGTGGTGGGCCACACCGTGCGAAGCCACCGCAGGTCTTCGCGCGCCTGGATGATCAACGGTAGACCACCAAGCAGGCACAGGTCATTGCCACCGAGGTGCAAGACCAGCCATCTGGGTGCGGCTATGGGTTGCCGACCACCCAGTCCCATCTGGGCGCGACCCTGGGTAGCCGCCCGCCCAGCGGCGCCGGGTACAGCCCTGAGATGCTGATCACCCAGCAACGTCGGTAGGAGCCCCTCCCACCGCATACCTCTCCGGCCCATCCAAACAACATTGACCCACCGTCCCAATGACAACTGGGTCCCAATGGCGCTTCTGGCTGCTGAGCGGCCGGCCCAAAAGACCATGCTGTGGCCACACAGCAGCGCCGTCGGTTTCTGCATGGACTGGGAACCTGGAAGAGGACACACACAGAGAGGTTACCTAGCCTAAACCCTGCCCAGAATCCTCAGCAGGCCTAACATAACCCAAATATGCCGCTGACCGCCAGCGGCCGATCTCCTGAATCCGTTGGGCCGGGAAACCAGAAAGTGCCGCGCTAGTGGCGCCGCCGATACGGAACGAATGCGTTCCGTAGTCGGCGGGATCCATGCCTACCTGAGCCATTGCCTTTGACACTAACGCCCAGAATTGATACCGGGTCAGGGGGGTGCCATCCTGGTGTTTAAAAAGGTACCCACGCCCTGACCCCCGCAAGCCACAAAAATGCTGCAAAGCAGCCACCGGGCACACAGACTGATCGGTGGCTGCGCTAAGCTCAATTCTAACCCCTCTGTGTAACTGATCTGTCTTGGAATGTCTCACCAAAAGGGAGACACCCCCCTGCCTAAAGGTTAGATCAGTGAGCTGGAAAGCGCGGAGCGACAAGTCAGACTGCGAGGAGGCCATTGCCTCGCTGACCCTAAGGGCCCCAAAAAACATAACGCAAGTCGCTGCCCTCAAAAGACGGGCCTCGTACAGAGAGGCACACAGACTGTCGAATGCCTGATTAATCAAAGACAGCTGCTGAACCGTCAGGGCCTGACGAGTGTCAGAAGGGAACCCCTGTCGCTCCCTCACCCAGCCTTCCAGCATCCTCCGGATGCGAAAATCACCCGAAAAATCACTAAACCCCCCCGCCTTGGACAGAAAGGCGAGGCCGGCTAACCTAGACCTGATAGTCCGAACTGAAAGGCCACGCCCCTTCAGCAGGACACAAAATTCAGCTAGGTGCTCAACCGGGGCAGGCCAGCAATGGGGATAACCCTTACCCTGCCTGAAATCCCCAAACTCCTTATCTGCATGCTGGTAAGCTCGCAGGGTGCCAGGTGCTACGGCCAAGGCGATCGCCCTGGAGGCCTCGTCTCTCCAGCTCTCGGGAGCCCGCCCAGGCTCCACAGGTGGGCTGGAAACGCCTCTGGCGACTCTCGGGCCCACGGGGCCAGGGTCCGAAACCTGGACAACTGACCACGGGACAAGGCGTCAGCCACCCCGTTATCTAGCCCAGGGACGTGCCTAGCCAAAAACAATGCGTTTAGAGACAAGGACCTGTGCACAAAATGGCGGACAAGCCGCATTACCCTGTCACTCTTAGAGGACAGGGCGTTCACAACATGGACAACCGCTAGGTTGTCACACCAAAAATGCACAGTCTTGTCCCTAAACTGCTCTTCCCAGAGCTCTAAGGCCACTATCAAGGGGAAAAGCTCCAAAAAGGTCAAATCCTTAACCAATGAACAGGCACTCCATTCCGGAGGCCATGCCGACCAGCACCACTGGTCACCTAACACTACCCCAAAACCACAAGTCCCCGCGGCATCGGAGCAGAGCTGCCAGAAAGACAACCCGTTAAAATGTTCCAAAAACTCCCGCCACACGCAGAGGTCAGTCCTGACCCCAGCGCATAAGCGGGTACGATGGTGGGGCAAACGTAGCCCTTTCATCGCATCATACAACCGACGAGAAAAGGCCCTGCCTGGCACCACTACCCGACAGGCAAAATTAAGGATCCCGGCCAATTCCTGGAGCTGCCGAAGAGTAACCTTCCTGCAGCCCAAGACCGCCTCGAGCTTGCTCCTGATTTTAATCAACTTATCCAGGGGCAATCTGGAAGATTGCTCCTCTGAGTCCAATTCAATACCGAGGAAGGTAATCCTGGTGGCAGGGCCTTCGGTCTTCTCAGGGGCTAAAGGCACCCCCAATTGAGCACAAAGGGCTTCGAAGTCCCGCATCAAAGCAAAGCATTGCTCCGAGTGCGCCGGCCCGGCCATCAAGAAATCATCAAGGTAATGAACGACCGAACCCAGGCCACTACGCCTCCTGAGCACCCACTCCAGGAAGGTACTAAAGCTCTCAAAAAGGGAGCAGGAAACAGAGCAGCCCATTGGCAATGCCCTGTCCACATAAAAACCACCTTCAAAATGGAAGCCCAGGAGCTCGAAGTCGCCTGGGTGAATGGGGAGGAGCCGGAATGCCGACTTAATGTCGCATTTACCCATAAGGGCTCCCACCCCACACTCCCTAACCATGGCCACGGCCGCATCAAAGGATGCGTACCGGACTGAACAAAGTTCGTCAGGAATGAAGTCATTCACTGACTCCCCTTTTGGAAAAGACAAATGGTGAATCAACCGAAATTCACCACTCGCCTTTTTGGGGACCACCCCCAGGGGGGACACTCTAAGATTCGAAAAGGGTGGCTCCGGGAAAGGCCCAAGGACCCTGCCCTCAGCCACCTCCTTTCAAATCTTAGCTCGAACAATGTCCTCATGTCCGACAACCGACCTAAGGTTGTCTGACATGAAAGCCTTCCTAACACCCACATAAGGGATCCTAAATCCCTCGGAAAAACCCCTCAAGAGCAACTCGGCTCTCGGGCGAGGGTGGTAGTCAACCAACCCTCGAGCACCGAAACATCAATTGGGCTGGGCCCCTTTTCCCCCAGCTGGTGGGGGAGGTTTTCCTGGACCCCCGCCCTTCTTCTCCGCCCCTTTCTTGGGGCGGGGACATACTGAAGCTGCATGGGACCCCCCACAATTCCCGCAGGCATGCTTGTACTTACAAAAGGGACGAAAACACGCCCCTTTTGCAGCAAACTCATGACAAGCGGGCGAGGCCCCCTTGCCAGCCACACCAGGAGTCGCCTTGGCCGGCGTAGCCACACCAGGCTCCTCCTCCATGAAGTGCCCACTATCAGTACGCTCACACCCTTCCTTACCAGACATATGCGTGGCCCGGAACCAAAGGTCCGGAACCACCATATCCCAAGGCAAGTTAGGCTCTACCCCCATCCTCATACGAAAGCCTTTATCATAATGGCGCCATATGGTGCCCTTATACTCGAAGTGGGCCCTGGCAATCAAATCGATATATTTAAGCATGGCAGAGGCCATAGCCGGCTGCCTCTGAATCACCACAGACGCATAAGTAAGAAAAGCATACAGCCATGAGCTGAAGCATTTTGTTACTTTTGCTTTCTTCGTTTTCTCCCCAGGGACAATCTCTTTCTCCTGCTTGGGAACCTCTCGGTTCAAAAGCGAAAAAAGATCCACATATTCACCCCGCCATATGGCCTCCTTCACCGAAGGGTGAAGGTGGCATCCGAGAGGGGTTGACGGCAACCCGCACGGGATGGCCCCTGCTTTAATACAAGCGAACGGGTCCCATACCGTGTTGGCCGCAACACCGAAAACTCCCACACCCTGGGGGTAGGGCAAGACAGGGAGCGGGGGCATAACAGCAGGGGCTGGAGGGACCCACCCCCCTACCCCGGGCACCACAGGTACCCCTGTAGGACCTGGCCCGGGTGGCGGAGCAGGGCCAGCCGCCAGCGGCCCCGAAGAAGGAACCGGCGGCGCCCAGACCTGCCTGCAGATGCCCGTGGAAGACCCCAAAAAACTAGACCCACTCCCAACACCCGACGGGGGGAAACCCGACGTGGGTGAAGGAAGAAAGGACGGAGGTGTAGTGTGTGGTGCAGCCTCACCTGCCCCGTATGGGGTTGATGACATCCAAGGGGAGCCCATCGTTGCGGGGCCCGGGAAAGCCGCCATCGGCCCCGCCGGGGCCAGTCGTCCAGCAGGAGTCATCTGCCCAGCCTGGGCCGCAACCGGATCTCTTCCCAACGCCGCAGGAACCTGCTCGAGGGACCCTCCGGGGGCCGATCCACTCCTCCACTGCTCGAGCTCGTCGAGCCTCTCCAACACCCTGGCCCAAGACATGGCAGGAGAAGGATCAGGTTGAGGGGCAGGAGGCAAAGAAACCACCCCCCCTTGCACAGGAACCACCCCCCGTAGGCCCTTCCCTACTGGCCCGAGCCTGGGCAGAAGGCCTAAGGGCCCTCCTGGGCCGCGCAGCCGGCGGAGCCATAGGGGCCGTGGCAGGCCTCTTCTTTGGAGCCATACCTAATTCACAAAATAATGCAAAGGGAGAAGCCCGACCAATCCCCCAGACCCCCTTCTCAAAGGCCCAGAAACCGAATAAGCTCCCCCCACTTGCAGGCCAATTAACGGCCCTGAAGCTGGCCCCCAAAACGCCTCGTAACCGGGTACCCCCCCAGAGGCCAAGCAGCCCCCCCCAAGTTCGGGCGGGGCCCAACCGCGCCCTCCTCCCAGCCGGGAGCAAGGTTACCAGTCCCCCTCGGGCCCGAGGGGGATCACTACGAAGAAATTGGAGCTCCAGTCGAGTCCTCCGACCCTGCTGGGCACCACCGACAACTTTTCGCCCACGCTGCCAGCCACAAAATGGCGGCCGTGCACGAGGCCACCTCAAAATGGCGACCGGAGCAGCTCTCAGCCGAGTGTCTGCTCCTGTGCTGGGTCCGGGCGAAAAGGCTTGGCCCGAGGCCTGCCGCCCTTAAATAGGGCCAGCAAGCCCCGCCCGGTCCCCACGTCATGCCCGGCCACGTGGGCCAGGCTTTCCCGGCCGAAATCTCGTCTCGCGAGATTTCAGCCGAAAACAAGATGGCGGCCGCCATCGAAGGGTCCGAGTCTGCCCGGCCCTTCTGCAAAAGCGCCGTGGGCCGGTAAGTCGAGCCGGCGATATTTTCTTCATCAGATTTATATTCTTTCCTTCTTTCACTTCAGCTTTAATACTACATTATCTCCAATTAATTTCCTCAAATGATATTTATCTTCTTTCAGCCTCATTTGCTATTTGTCTGAAAGAAATTTGCCGACCCTTCGTTTAACCTCTTACCTTCTTCATTTTTAAATTCCTTCTAAATTCTTTTCTTGAACAATATTTCATCTCTCCTGTCACATTTCTTTTGTCTCCTTTGAATTACCTTCAAGAGTCTTTAAAGAGTCAAATAAGTTATGACTTAAGGAAGTTGCTGATATAAAAGTTCTTCATCCCCTTCTCTAAGCTAGAGAAACAGGCAGTCATAAACTATTTATCTCTGGAGATTCAAGAAAGCTTTCTAAATAATATTGGATGATGAAGAGACAGCGTAGGGAAAGGGGTGCCAGGAAACTTCTGTATGTAAATATACATTGACTCTTCATTCTGTATTTATAGCTTTATTCTCTGTGGGGGGTTTTTAGTTTATTTATTTTTAAATTTTATAACCTGCTATTTCATTCTGCTATTGAAAGAAGCTGGAAGAAAAAAAAAGAAAACTATAAAACTACATAAACAAGAGAGGTTACCAATGATCTTGTTCAGAATGATTTGAGAGAAGAAGATATTTTATATTGTTGTCTGCTTTTATCTACAAGAGTTAAAGAGGTTAAAAGAAACAGATAACACTTTAAAATCTCTTCATTCTCTAAAGTTCAAGTTTCAAGTTTTATTGGATTTATATGCCGCCCCTCTCCGAAAACTCGGGGCGGCTAACAGCAATCATCGACAGTATACAATAATAATCCAATACTAAAAGCAAATTAAAACCCCTTAATATACAAAACCACACACACATACAAACATACCATGCATACCATTGTAACGGCCTAGGGGGAGAAGAAATCTTAATTCCCCCATGCCTGGGGGCAGAGGTGGGTTTTAAGTAGCTTACGAAAGGCAAGGAGGGTGGGGGCAATTCTAATCTCTGGGGGGAGTTGGTTCCAGAGGGCCGGGGCCACCACAGAGAAGGCTGTTCCCCTGGGTCCTGCCAAGCGACATTGTTTAGTTGATGGGACCCGGAGAAGACCCACTCTGTGGGATCTAACTGGTCGCTGGGATTCGTGTGGCAGAAGGCGGTCCTGAGGTAAAATTATTCTGAACAGGATAATTTGTAATTTTCCTTGTAAAAAAGGGGGGGAGGGCTCAATGAAGCTTTTTGGGAACATAAATCCTATTTGGAGCAACAGAGAACATTGGTCCCTTGTATTTTATGGACACCCAGGAGAGTTTACACATTTAAATTTTAATCAGAAGAAGAAAAGCTACTTTTCACCTGAAATGACATGGAGAATTAATAATAATAATAATAATAATAATAATAATAATAATAATAATAATAATAATTGCATGGCCAGTTCTTGGAGAAGATTGAAGACAAAGTGGATAAAGAAAAGACCTGGTCATTGCTTACAAGTGGAACACTCAAAAAGGAGACAGAAGGACTAATACTGGAGGCACAAAAACAGACCATTAGAACAAATGCTGTCAAAGCCAGAATTGAAAAATCAACAGACGATCCAAAGGGTAGACTCTGTAAAGAAACAGATGAAACAATTGATCACATACTCAGCTGCTGCAAAAAGATCACTACAAGCATAGACATGATGACTACAAGCATAGACATGATGCTGTGGCACAGATGATCCACTGGAACTTGTGCCGGAACTACCATTTACCAGTGGCAAAGAACTGGTGGGATCATAAGCCTGAAAAAGTGGTTGAAAATGAGGAAGCAAAACTACTGTGGGACTTCCGACTTCAGACTGATCGAATTCTGAAGCATAACACACCAGACATCCTGATTGTGGAGAAAAAGAAAGTATGGATCATCGACATCGCATTCCCAGGGGACAGCAGAATTGAGGAGAAGCAACTAGAGAAATTAGTGAAATACGAAGATCTAAAAATTGAGCTGCAACGACTCTGGCATAAGCCAGTGAAAGTGGTCCAAGTGGTACTTGGCATGCTGGGCGCAGTGCCAAAGGATCTCAGCGGACATTTGAAAACCATCGGAATTGACAAAATCTCCATCTGTCAATTGCAAAAGGCCGCTTTACTGGGATCGGCAAACATAATTCGGCGCTACATCACTCAGTCCTAGGTGCTTGGGAAGCGCTCGACTGGTGATGAAATACGAAATCCAGCATAGTGATCTCGTTTGCTGTGCTGTATTGACATAATAATAATAATAATAATAATAATAATAATAATAATAATAATAATAATTTATTAGACTTGTATGCCGCCCCCCTCCAAGGACCCAGAGTGGCTCACAACATGCAATACAAACAATATGTATACAAATTTAATAGTTAAAAGCAGTAGGCTAAAATCCCATTATGTAAAAAACAGTCAGTCCACTCAATCACATCTACACATAACATTTAACAGTCAGAGAAGAAGGGGGCATGAATTGCTCCATTCCGTTGTGTACTCCAAAGCATAGGATGCTGCAACCTCCAAAACATTTTCAAATTTGTTGATGGAGTGCAAATTTAAGATTATAGATGGGGGAAACTATTAAATATATTTCCTGCTTTAATATCTTTATTTACAGGCACATTACAACACATCTTAACTTTGCTCTTACTCTGCCCACTGTGTAGGCCCAGCATAGTATTTAGAGGCCTCCCAAAAAATCTCCAGATATTGTGTTGCTAAGAGAAGACAACTGGCTATTGATTCTATTTATTTGCACTTCCCTTTCAAATGCTTCTGCCTTTAAAGTAGTGTAATCAACATCTTTTTGTAGCTTAATTTTTTGGACGCACCCTGATGTTAAACCTTTCTATTCCCTCATTCCCCTATGCTTTGGAAAGCTCATTATAAGGAAGAAGAAGAAAAATCTCTTTTCTTTTTAGCTTTCCAGTTCTAGTTTATTCTTCCACTCACCACTATAACCATCAACAAGTATCTTTGTGTGTCCTCTTAGGAATATTACATCTCTACTTATCTACTAACTTTCAAAAAGCCATTGTTGTCTATGTTTAACTTTCTTTACCTATAACAAATCAATTTTGGAGAAATGATAATTTGCCTGCTTTATGAGACAACGAAGTACCTAAAATAAATTTTTTTTCCAACAAGATCATTTCAGAGGAATGTGCTTGTTTCTGAATTAGTAGCTTATCCCAAAAGACTGTGTCCAATTATCAGTTAGAACCAGGACTACAATGAGAGCTGTTTCTCTATAACTAGGAATGAGGAAGATTATTTGGTATGCATTCTTAAATAGTTTAATTTACATTAGTGTACTAATTAGGGCTTGTTTCACAACTTTTGCACATGTTGGAATTTTATGTTTTGTAATAAAAATATTTAGAGATTTTACAAAACTTTAGAGATTTTACAAAACTTAAACTGGTATAGATGATGGAAAAGTGTTTGTAAAATATATTAAAAGAATACATTTAAGAATCTGAACAAAACAATGCATTTAAAAAGATCTAAGACTTAAAAAGATCAGCAGACACTGATGGCACAAGCTTGTATAGTGGTACCTCTACTTACTAACTTAATTCGTTCCGTGACCAGGTTCTTAAGTAGAAAAGTTTGTAAGAAGAAGCAATTTTTCCCATAGGAATCAATGAAAAAAGCAAATAATTTGTGCGATTGGGGAAACCACAGAGAGGGTGTAGGCCCTGTTTCCTCCCAGGCTATTCCTAAGGAGGCCCCACGGAGGCTCCTCCATGCCTATCCTGGCCACGGAGGCTTCTCCCTGCCTTTTCTGGTTACAGTTTTGGAGGGTTGGGTTTGTAAGTGGGAAATGTTTCTTGAGAAGAGGCAAAAAAAATCTTGAACACACGGTTCTTATCTAAAAAAGTTCATAAGTAGAGGCATTCTTAGGTACAGGTACCACTGTATTTGAAAAGTGGGAACATTATGAAAAGCAAAACAGTTCGGTCCATTACTGTCTAGGACTTGAGTGAATTGAGTTAAGTACCTCTTATAATATATGCCCCAAAATAGCCTACTTCCCAAATCTGAAGGAAGATGTATATGCAGAGAGACATATATCTCAGGCAAGTGTGGTATTAACATAATCTTAAAGGGTTGTGGTACTCAGCCTTAATCATGTCAGATCATAGCTGAATTGGGGCTATCTAATTTAACTAACTTTTAGGGCAAAAATAGGTTTCCTGCTGCTTATTGAAATAATATACATAAATAGAAAGATCATGCCTAACAGAGATTAAAAATGAATAAATATTAGAATTATTAATGACCCCATCATTTTGGTTTTGCACCATTTTGAAAGAGTTGCAGTTTGTTTTCTGATGGAAACATCCACATCTGCACCTTTGCTGAACTTATGATAATAGTCACCAATCACAATATTGGGGTTTTTTTTGGTTCACCTTATTTTAACTGAGATGTTCTCTGTGGTGCTGCTAGATTAATCCACTTGAATATCTAATCATAATGGAATGGATACTTTTAGCATAAAATGCAACTGTTCCTTCCTTTCTATTTGTTCTGCACCTTTGAACAAACTACTTCATTTAATTATATATCCCAATTATGGAATTCATTTCACCAAGTCTCAGACTATTGAATTATATCTATCTTCTGTTCTAAGGCCTCAGGTTAACCCCAGAGTAAGACCATTGTTGCAGAATAGAAACTGACAATATTTTAAGTCAGAAATAACTTGATGTCATTCTTGAGAGCTGGAGTAGTGCAGTGGTTAGAGTGCAGCACTGCAGGCTACTTCAGCTAACTGCTAGCTGTAGTTCAGCAGTTCAAATTTTGCTACTGGCTCAAGGTCGACTCAGCTTTCTATCCTTCCAAGAAGAGACAAAATGAAGACTCTCTTAGAGAGAGCTGCAAAAGCACTAAGTGGTATATAAATCTAAATGCTAATGCTATTGCTATTCATTATCAACCATATCATCTAGGGTTGGCTGAAAACATTTAGAAGGCAACCAACTGTTTATCTTGTTTTAGGGAATCAGTATTGAAATAAATAGCAGAAAAGAGAGTTAGAAAATAGCATAGCATTTATTGACATAAAATTTGGTGTTCATAAAAAGCCACACCAATGTATATCTTGTCATTGATGATTTATCTAACAGTCTTGTACTTCATTGAAACATGAACCATTTTGCTCTTATAGCATTCAGTTTTGTGCAGTTCCCAGGCTCCTATTAGCGTGCAGCTAATGCATACACTTTATGAATTAATAAGGACTTTATATAGATAATACAGATAAGTGAAATACAAGTTTTTCTTGTAGTTTTTCTTTTTAAAAATAATAACTTTTTTCAAAGTAGGAATGGGGAATGAGACTGGAAAAATATATGGTATTTATAATGAAAGTAGAGTAACAGTGATATTAGTGATATGAGAATATTGTTTTTCTTAGTGCATATATATATATGTTTCGATGAAGTCCCAGATGTTTTGATGAGTGTTCTGTTTTGGAAATTAATTTGGTACTGTCAAAATTTAATTTCCAAAATAATAATTTCCAAAACAGAGCACTACAGAAAAAGAATAATCATGAAAGCCATCGAGATAGAAAAACATCCCCAAAATATGAACAAGCGGGAGTCTGCGGAGAGGGGCGGCATACAAATCTGATTAATAAATAAATAAATGATACCTCCCGCTTATCAGACATCTGGAAACCAGCCCTCAAATGTATCCCAGCAATAGAAACCAGACTCAGAACACACATTGCAAAACAATCAAGTAGCCTGCAAGCTCCAACTACTCAGGATATCATGCCTAATCTACAACCATTAACTAATCAGCATACCTCAGCTACATCAACGACCCCAGATGTTACCCCACTGACTCACCAGGAAGTTTCTACACAGCAGGCAATTGCTGAGCCATCAAACCACACCCAGCCACCAGTATTTATAGAAGGAAGGCAGCTCAGGTTTTGCAGTGTTCGCCCTAGAACAAGGGCAGAAACACCAGCCTGAAGATGACGAGTGGAACCTCGTCGAAACGTCGCCAGAAATTTCAAAATCCTACACGGGAAGAAACCCGAATATACCAAGACCGTCATACCCGTGAAAATCTATGAAAACAAATATATATATATATATACATACATACATACATACATACATACATACATACATACATATATGACGGTCTTGGTATATTCGGGTTTCTTCCCGTGTAGGATTTGGAAATTTCTGGCGACGTTTCGACAAGGTCACACTCATCATCTTCAGGCTGGTGTTTCTGTCCTTGTTCTAAGGCAAACACAGTGTTCGCCTTAGAACAAGGACAGAAACACCAGCCTGAAGATGATGAGTGTGACCTTGTCAAAACGTCGCCAGAAATTTCCAAATCCTACACGGGAAGAAACCCGAATATGCCAAGACCGTCATACCTGTACCCGTGAAAATGTACGAAAACACACACACACACACACACACACACATATATATAAAATGTTTTTAGCTGAATTTTTTTAAAATTAAGGGAGACTAGGATGGTACCATTTCGGCCTTGTTCTGGCCTCATCAGCTAGCCACACCCTTCCTTACTGGGATTCGATCTGGCAGCCTCTGCCTTGTAAGGCAGAGAGTTAGCAGTTGAGCCACCAGACCTTGACCCCTCCAGCTCTGTACCAGGGAGGGGCTATATGTTTCTTTTTATGTCGGATCATCCTGGTATATTGAAGGAACCTCACAGTTCCTTTTTGCCTCTAGGTCCAACCCAGGGCCATTTCAAGGCAGTTAATTTATTCATAGCCGACACACTATATTCTGTATGTATCACATGTTTTTGCTGAATTTTTAAAATTAAGGGAGACCAGGATATCACTATTTCAGCCTTGTTCTGACCTCATCAACTAGACATACCTTTATTGGGATTTGATCCTGTAGCTTCTGCCTTGTAAGGCAGAAAATTAACCTCTAGCCACAGGGTATGGCTAGCTGATGAGGCCAGAACAAGGCCAAAATAGTGCTATCCTAATCTCCTTTAATTTTAAAAATTCAGCAAAAACATGTGATATAGATAGATAGATAGATAGATAGATAGATAGAAAGATAGATATAGATATAGATGTAGATAGAGATAGAGATAGAGATAGAGATAGAGATAGAGATAGAGATAGAGATAGAGACGTGCGTGTGTGTGTGTTTATATCACTAAAAGATTGGAAAAATTAATTCAACTATTAAAAAGACAGAATATATATTGAATTGCATTAATAATATCGACTTACCAAAATTATTCACTTCAGGAATTATATATGGCACAATTGTGCTTGTTCTTACTATAGCTAGAAATTAGCTGGCTTGAAAACTACCCCATTTATATGTTAAAGAGATAAGAGACAGCTTTCCTTCGTCTATCCTGTTCCTGTTTGTGGAAGTTGAGGTTCGTGATATGAAGTTAGTGTTCACGATGCAATATAAAGTAAAAATGTTTTTTTCTGGATGGTCCAACATGTATATAATGATGTATGATCTGTTAGTTAGATGATTAAATGCTTCAATCACTAGGACTGAGATAAAGGAAGAGACTTGTAAGATAAATCTGAACACATTCTTATAAAATGATTTGATGGCACATAATCATTTTTTTTACAAATCATCTCCATAAACCAAGAGTAAGTATTAGATTGCAAGTTTTTTTCATTCCTTAGCCATGCTAAGTAATACTGATGAGAGATGGAACTCTGAAAGCTACTTCTAAAAGCTATTTCTACTTAGTCCAGCTGTATGAATAGTTTCATCAAAGAAGTTAAAGAAAAATGCATTGTTTGTAAATGTAATTTACTGTATAACAATAGTTTATACTTGTTCCAGTTATTATGTTGAATTACAGTAAATCAAAGTTCTATGGATCCTTAAGCCTGTGTTCCATGTTGCACTTTTGTCTTACAGAAACAAAATTGGCTTGTTTCAGATAATATCATAGTGATGATCTTAATAAATGAACCTCTACTTCTCTCTTGGTAAAGCATTCAGAGAATTATATATCAGATTCATCCTGAACAAGAGGCTGATGTTATCTTGGCAGTGCTCCTACGCAGAAAAATATATATACTAGATAGCATATCTAGGGAACAATCATGCTGCTATTCAGTTGCTGGTGTCTCACAATTATCTGCCATCTGCCAATTCTTTACTACTATGCATTAAGTAAATCAGGAAGGATAAACTCAAACTGGTTCATAATTCTCCTTAATGGACTATATAATTGTTAGGAGAAACAGCTTTGAAGAAGAGAAAAAACAGAGTGACAGGGAAAAATCCTTTAGGGAAGAGGTAACCCCTCTCCAAAGATCCTCCCATCTTCCCTTCTGGCCATTCTTTATGTATTCCAAGTAAGAAATGAAACCCCACCACCACAATATGAAGAGGAACACTGCTGCATTAAAAGGATGCCACGTAAGACTATATCATGGTTTTAATGTTTGCTTTGGGTTTTCTTTGCTCAGTCAACAATGTTAATTTTTTTGGGGGAAAAATCTTATTTCTCCTACTTCAGTATTCTGGGCAGAACACAAAGTGTATATGTTACAAATCCTAAATATTCCCAAAATTTGGCCCATTCAGCCTATGTAGCAAAAACAAGGGTTTTTTTCAGAAAAAGAAGAGGTTATTTAAAATAGAACGTTTGACAAACATGATTTTGCCAGACTAATCATTGCATTCTTTGGCAAAGTGACAAAATTAGTGGACCAAAGGAATGCTGTTGATTTAATTTACTTGGAATTCAGTAAGGCATTTGATAAAGTAGACCATAACCTACTATTAGATAAAATTGAAAAATGTGTGTTAGACAACTACAGCACCAGATGGATTCAAAACTGGCTAACCAACAACACTCAACGTGTAGTGCTCAATGGAACTGCATTGACATGGAAGGAATTATGCAGTGGAGTACCCCAAAACTCTGTTTTAGGCCCAGTACCCTTCAATATCTTCATCAATGACTTGGATGAAGGAATAGATGGGGAACTCATAAAATTTGCAGATGACACCAAACTGACAGGAATAGCCAATTCTCCAAAAGATAGGTTCAAGATACAGAAGGATCTTGACAGACTTAAACATTGGGTGCTGTCAATCAAATTGAAATTCAATGGTGAAAAAAGTAAGGTTCTACATTTAGGCAACAAAAACAAAATGCACAGATACAGTATATGTGGCATCTTGCTCAATAGTAGTAACTGTGAAAGGGATATTGGAGTCCTAGTGGACAACCATTTAAATATGAGCCAGCAGTGTGCAGCAGCTGCCAAAGAAGCCAACATAGTTCTAGGCTTCATTAACAGAGAAATAGAATCAAGCATGTAATTTTAACATTTCCATGTTATTTTTATAATTATTTTTTTCATTTTTCCAATTTATATATCAAACATTTTCACAATACTGTGTTATATGTTTCATATGGTTATTTACATTTATTTCTATATATCTATATTTTTCTAACCAATTATACCACTTATCCCACACCTCATAAAATTCTGTTACTTTCTTGCCTTTTGTTGGCTTGTCTCGGTTAGCAATGCTATCAAACCTTCGACAATACTGAGCAGAGAATTTTAATAGAGCGTGGATGTGTGATAAAGCCAAGACACAGACTTAGTTAAATATGTATTATTTACATATAAACAAAATATAAACAATCCAAAATATGCACTTAGCAAATACAGAACAATACAGAATATAGATAACAAGCACAAAGCTAAATATAATAGATAAAGCACGAAGCTTATACAATACAGATAAAGCACGCAGCTTATACAAGCACAGAGCTTGGACACGACTCCCCCGTCTCAGGCAAAAGTAAAAGTAACAAGGAAATGACTGGGCAGAATCATGAGCTTTTATAGCTTCAATGACGACATAGCCTTGAACATTAACTCTTCAAGTAAATGTTAACTCTTTGAGTGCACATTAACCCTTTCAGTACAAGTTTGGTACAGTTTACAATATGCAGTTTATAATGGCAATCCCTAACACACATGTACCCTGTACTAACACCTTTCATTTCTTTTGAGTCTTATGCTACCCTTAAAATATTTATTGGATGAAAGTTTCATTAAACTCCAAATATTTTACTTATGATAGAACTTACACTCTTATTTACATATGGATAACATTATTAGTTGGTTTGTTTTACTAAGCTTGTACATTTACTAAATATATGATTCTATTCTATCCAAATTATACATAAATAGGATTAAATTACCACAAAGAACTTTTAAAAACTAAGAGTCATACACATGGTAAGTCCTTTATGCAGGAACTGAGCCCAGGAAGATCCCCACACATATATCTTTTCAGTACAGGAACTATACAGCCTAAACAGCAAGTGGAAAATGTTTGGAGTTAGATGGCTTCTGAATCCATAACGACTCCCTCGGGAACTTGCTGAATTTAAGATTACAACTTTTCTTCCAGATCTTGAAAGTTTCAGGCATTGTGGTAAAACTTTGACTCTGTTGGCTGTTTAGCCTGAAGATAATATGTACAACTGTTTGTAACTGCAGGCAGTTCTCCTTCTCAAGAGCTGAATATAATTCTCCAAAGTTGCTGGTTTGAGCAATGTGTTCTTAACGAAGGGGTAGGCAACTGAATATCTTAAAGCCAATGATACCAGCCCTCAACTATGGAAGCATTTACCATAACACTGGTAAACAGTTTCTCATAACCTTTCTAGATGCTTTCATCAACTAGGAAGGAAAACAATCTTGTCAACTCCATTATATCAACCAACCAAGAAATGGACTAAAAAAGAAAGCTAAAACTACTCTTATGAATATTGGATCCAGCAACAGAATCTGGCAAGTCTGACCATGCTTTATTCCATGCTGCTCCAACCTCATGTGAATTATGAAAGTGTGTGCCTGAATTGCTTGTGCACATCTTCTTCTTGTTTTGGACTTAAACCAATGTCTTGGTGCTTTGGTAATGGATCTGGTCTATCCAGGGGTGGGCAGCAGGAGGGATGGGGTGGAATGCAGTTCCACCATTGGAAATGAAGCTGTGTGCCTAGCTCCAGCTGACCAGTGGCAGTCACTTCCAGGATTACCGGTCTCGGCTGGGCTCTCCTTTTTTTCCTTGCTGCTGCTGTGTCTGTGCTCCTTGCCTTTTTCCTCTTTCCTCCTCCCTGGCCTCGGATGAACTTCCCTCTCTCCTGCCGGGCTCCCCTCCAGCCTCACGTAGCCACCTCCTGAGGCCAGGAAGGAGGAAAGAGGAAAAAAGCAAGGAGCGCACAGCAGCAGCAGGGGGAAAAAGGACAGCCCAGCCGAGCCGTGTCAAAGTGGTCTGGGCTGCAGTCTTTTTCCCTTGCAAAGCTCTCACTCTGCCTGCAGCTGAGATGAAAAGGCATTGTGCAAAATAATAACCTTGTAACTCTCCCTCGACTTTCCAATATTTTTAAATCCCTCCACCTCCCATCCTCCTCCTCAGAAAGTGGCAGGGAGACCAGCACTGGCAGTAGTTGCAGGGGGCCTTTTCCTTCCCTCTCTTTTTCTCAAGAGCTGATTGGCACCCGTTCGCCTAGCTTCCCAGTCTGAAGCAGGGGGTGACCCAGGAAGGAGAGCGTGGGAAACACGAAGCAAATTGTCACCCCAGTGAGCAACATTGGTGAGGTTGTATGTAGAGGACTTAACAGTTCACTTGAATGACAATGATCGTTCAAGCCACTCCCACCTGATCACATGGCCTGCAAGCCACTCTTAACCAGTCACATGACCATCAAGCCACACCCACAAAATAAGCCCCACCCATAGTGTGGCAGTAAAAATTTTGGCTGCCCATTACTGGGTCAAGGTTGTCTTCCTTATTCTCCATAAATTCTGAGTAAAGGAGGCAGGGCCAGTATTAATAAGAACTCTTTTCACTTCCTAACTTAAACTCATTACAAATATCATCAGAAGATGTAGCCTTTATTACTTAAACAGAACTTTCTTAAGTGGGATCTACTTTAGATGTCAGTAGTGGGTTGCTATTGGTATAGTAGGGGATGGTACACTGGAAGTGGCCGCTAGGTTGCGGAATTTGCATGCAACCGCTACTGGTGCCAGTGCTATGGGCACCACCATCTTTTTTGATATTTTTGCTGCATGTGCATGTTCAGAAGCAAAATCTCATGAGAGGATGCATGCATATGTGTTCCCTCAGGAGATCTCAGTGCATTTTTGCTTTCTGCGCATGCACATAAGCAAAAAACACACTGGGGAGGGTGTGCATGCACACAACAACCGAATCTGCAGCCGGTGCTAGCAATTCACCTGTGTTAGATGTGTGATGTTATCTATAAGATCCCTGAAAAATTCTTCCAAGAAGCTGAACAAATGCTCATGTGGGAGACACTTTCACATAAATGTGCATGCAACTATTATTCTGATTAATATCTGGGGCGGCACAAAATCTTCTGTGATTTTAGCTCTTTTAGCATTACGTATTTGGATTTTGTAAAAAAAATTCTGAATGTGCTGATGAATAATTCTGTATGAATGTGCAGATGCAAGACAATATATTCTTTTATGTCTTGTCACAAGATTACAATTTTAGTTTAGATTGTCTACCTGACACTCATATTAGAGAGCAGATGAACATAAAAGCCTATCATTATATCATGAATCACATAACCTATTTTGAATTATGTAATATTTCTTGAAGAATTATAACCTATAAATCATACATGCTGAGTTATACAATACATAAATTATCTTTTGATGGTAAACCTTGGTTATTAGCTTTTCCTATACACAAGAAGCTTCAAAATATATGTAAATATAACAAGACTGGTGGGTGTCTGCTATTTTTAAGCATGAAACAATGTGAGTGAAATGTGAAAGCATAAGTTGCTGATAAGGAGTGTATGAGCCACAGTTTTGCTCACCAGAGTAAATAGTCACATGCAGTGAGCATGATAGCGTTTGACTTTCATAAGCCTTAGAGCTGAACTTTAAAAATAATTCCCGTCCCAGGTTAAAACATACAGAAATATTCTGTGGTGAGGCGATAATGATACATATAGTCCTTGATTTACAACTCACAACTGAGTACCAATTTTCCAAATTGCTAAGGATGACAGTTATTGGGTTTTGCCACATTTTATGACTTCTCTTACCACAGTTGTTAAATTAGTAACATGGTTGTTAAGTGAATCTGACTTCCTTATTGACTTTGCTTATCAGAAGGTGGAATAAGTCAAACTAGGTTACAAATACATGCCAGTTGCCAAGCTTCCAAATTTTGATCACATGTCCATGGAGAAACTACAATGATTGCAAGTGTGGAAAACAGAATAGAATAGAATAGAATTATAGTGCCGAAGAAGCCCTCCATCAAGGAACTGAATGACTACAGACCAGTTGCTCTAACATTTCTAGTTATGAAAACCTTTGAAAGGCTAGTGATGTTTCACTTGAAAACCATCACGGATCCACTGTTAGACCCCCTGCAATTTGCATACCGAGCAAATAGATCATCAGATGATGCTGTTAATATGGCTCTACACTACTTCCTTCAACATCTTGAATCTCCAATGACCTACGCTAGGGTCCTCTTTGTGGACTTCAGTTCAGCATTCAATACCATCGTACTGGACATTTTCTTAACCAAACTAAATCAGCTAGTGGTACCTGAACACACTTGTAAGTGGATCACTAGCTTCCTAACAGACAGGAAGCAGCAGGTGAAGCTAGGAAAAATCACATCAGATACATGTACAATTAGCACAGGTGCCCCCCAAGGCTGTGTACTCTCACCACTTCTCTTCTCTCTATACACTAATGACTGTATCTCAAACGATCCATCTGTTAAACTATTAAAGTTTGCAGATTATACAACAGTGATCGGACTCATTCGAGACAATGATGAATCCACACACAGATGGGAAATTGAACAACTATCTTTGTGGTGTGACCAGAACAATCTAGAAGTGAACACACTCAAAACTGTATAAATGGTGGTAGACTTTAGGAGAAACCCTTACACCCTTCCACTTCTCACAATACTAGACAACACAGTATCAACAGTAGAGACCTTCAAATTCATAGATTCTATCATATCTCAAGACCTAACATCACCTAACATCAAAAACATCATCAAAAAAACACAACAAAGAATGTTATTTCTGCGCCAGCTCAGGAAGCTCAAACTGCCCAAGGAGCTGCTGATACAGTTCTACAGAGGAATAGTTGAGTCTGTCATCTGCACCTCTATAACTGTCTGGTTTGGTGCTGTAACCCAACAGGACTGACACAGACTTCAGAGGATAATCAGAACTGCAGAAAAAACAATTGCTGCCAACCTGCCTTCCATGGAGGACCTGTATATTGCACGAGTCAAAAAGAGGGCGGGGAAAATATTTACTGACCCCTCACATCCTGGACATAAACTGTTTCAACTCCTACCCTCAAAATGTCGCTACAGAGCACTGCATACCAAGACAACTAGACACAAGAACAGTATTTTCCCAAATGCCATCACTCTACTAAACAAATAATTCCCTCAACACTGTCAGACTTTTTACTAAATCTTCCCTTCTATTCTACTAGTTTTTCTCATCATTCCTATCATCCTTTTCCTCCCACTTAGGACTGTATTACTGTAACTTGTTGCTTGTATCCTAAGATTTTTATTAATATTGATTGTTTCTTCATTTCTTATTTGACCCCTATGACAATCATTAAGTGTTGTACCACATGATTCTTGACAAATGTAGCTTTTTCTTTTATGTACGCTGAGAGCATCTGCACCAAGACAAATTCCTTATGTGTCAAATCACACTTGGCCAATAAAATTCTATTCTATTCTATTCTATTCTATTCTAATAGTTTACTAACAATTCTTTAGGCTGGTGTCATACTTCTCTCTCTGGAGAGTGTCCTCTGTTTGGGCACTGGGAGAATCCAGATCTTTCTAGCTGGTTCTTTTTCTTATACCAATCAGATATCAAAGCTAATTCCTGATCCCTCTCCCATACTAATGTCTGCCATTTGCTAGTTGGGCTATTCACAGGAGTGGGCTACTGCCCGGATGAGGGGGGGGCACAGTGGGCTAGTGAAACTGGAGCTCCACCCCAGAGCACCCAATTTGCACTGAAAGATGTTGAAAGGAAATGCAGGGTGTCCTGCATAAGCCATGCCCACAGTGCGGTAGTAAAAATTTTGGTAGCCCTTCACTGACTATTCATAGCCAGAGCTAAGGGTTTCTAACAGAGGTGATCTCGGTCCAATCTTATTCAACAATCTAGAAGGAAGCTGTGAACCTGCTTTCTGAAAACACAAGATGTATGAGGATTCTTTCAGGTATTGGCAGGAATCAAAATACTGTTACTGTCTGCCTTTAATTCTTGCCCTGTTGCCTTTCACATAGTTCCTAGCGCTCCTGAAATTACAGAGTAGCTCCTGCTGGGGGCTGAGAAAGAAGACTGTTGCTTTTTACATGTTTTACAGTGATCAAAGATACTTTTATCTTATAAGCATGAAATGCAGCATCAGATAGGATTAAGGTAGGCAATCTCTGCCTTAAATTTAGTTGCTTGTAACTGGGGGAAACAGCCTAATACAACATGGAGGGAGGGGACTGGTTTGTTTAGTTTAGTTTAGTTTAGTTTATTTAGATTTGTATGCCGCCCCTCTCCGAAGACTCGGGCCAGCTAACAACAATAAAAAACAATGTAACAAATCTAATATTAAAAAGTAATCTAAAAAACCCAAATTTAAGAGACCAATCATACCAACAAACATACAATGTATAAGTTCTATAAGCCTAGGGGGAAGGGAGAAATAATTTTCAATTCCCCCATGCCTGACAACAGAGGTGGGTTTTAAGGAGCTTGCGAAAGGCAAGGAGGGTGGGGGCAACTCTGATATCTGGGGGGAGCTGGTTCCAGAGGGTCGGGGCCACCACAGAGAAGGCTCTTCTCCTGGGTCCCGCCAAATGACATTGTTTAGTCGAAGGGACCCGGAGAAGGCCAATTCTGTGGGACCTAACCGGTCGCTGGGATTTGTGCGGCAGGAGGCGGTCCTGGAGTGCCAAATGCCCTGCTGAGCATCTGGAACCTTGTGGTGAAACAAGGTTTATTTATCTAAGTATACAACTTGATGGGAATGAAGAAGGGGCTCTGAGAGTCCAGGAAAAGGCATGGCTTCTTTAAGGAGGTACTGACAAGTGTGGTGAGCATGTCCAGCATTTTCATGTTGCATCTGAATTTATTTGTTTGTTTGTTTACTTTATATGCCACTCACTCCAAACGGACTCTGAGTGGCCAACAATCGGAATAAATACAACAACAATGAAAGCAGTTAAAATCTAATAATAAAAGTCAGTAATAACATAAAAAACATGCATACTTGTAATCAGCCTAATTCCAGGCCTGCCGGAAAAGCCAGGGCTTTCTGGAAGACCGGTAAGGTGGAGATAGTGCAGCTCTCTGGAGTAAGTTGGTTCCAAAGGGTCAGAGCTGGCACAGAGAAGGCTCTTCCCTGAGGTCCCGCCAATGGACATTGTTTGGCGGACGGGACCTGAAGAAGGCCAACTCTGTGGGCCCTTACTGGCCGCAGTGAGGTATGAGGGAGGAGGCGGTCCTGTAAATAGTCTAGCCCTGAGCAATTTAGGACTTTAAAAGTGATAACCAATAACTTGAATTGCATTCGGAGGCCGACTGGCAACCAATGCAGCACGCATTCTGCACCAGCTGAAGTCTCTGAACGCTCTTCAAGGGTAGCCCCATGCATATATTCTTTGGAATAAACTTATTGCTTTTTTTTCAACTTTCAGTTGTGGCTTTTTATAGTCCTTATGGTAAATAAATCCCAACTATTTCTGAGATGGTTTGAATAGAAAGAGAGTTTTCCTTTCTTCCTTTCAAATGGATATCAGAGGCAGAAGCAGCAGCAGCTGCTGCAGCAACAAGGATTTGCTACAAGGATTCAGTTTGTTTCATTTGACTCCTCTAGAATTAAGCTCTGCAGCTTTCTTTTTATCAGAACCAGAGTCTTCCATCACTTACATAAGCACAAGTGCAGCCTAGGACAAATCTCAACAGATAACCTTTTATTTTGCAAATACATTTCTAGCACAGTAGGAACTCAGCAGATATTCCTTTCTTTCTTCTCTTTCCCCCAATTGTGAGCTCTTGGGCCTGTCCTCCCTCACAATGAACCATGGCACAATCTTGCCTTCAGAGCAGCAATTTCCTGCCTTCTCTCTGTGACATGTATAGAGCAAAATTCTTTCTCCTTTTCTGACATTTTCTAATAGTCTCAAAGTAAGAAAAATGTGTTATACTTTGCCTCTTGGTCATGGGGTGAAAGCAGAATACCCTATGAATAGGTGCGATCGAAGATGTGTTTGGAGAGAGTTGAGTACAGCCTGTCCACTCCAGTCACTACCCAGTCTTAATAAATCTGCCCCATTGGTTCCCTTCTCCATTAATATTTCACTTTCCAATATATTTTCATAGCTGTCGTCTCCTGCTGCTTTGATACCAACTTCTTACTAGCTTTTAGCAAACTAGAAGAAAAGAAAGGTGAAGTGGCACAGAGGATAGAGTGCAGTACTGCAGGCCACTAAAGCTGACTGCTAGATTTGTAGGTCAGTGGTTCAAATCTCATCACCAGCTGAAGGTTGACTCAGCCTTCCATCCTTCCGAGGTGGGTAAAATGAGGACCCAGATTGTGGGGGCAATATGCTGGCTATGCTAAAAAGTGCTATTGCTAACATGTTGTAATCTGTCCTGAGTCTAAGGAGAAGGGTGGCATAAAAAGAAAATCAAGCAAGCAAGCAAGCAAGCAAGCAAGCAAGCAAGCAAGCAAGCAAGCAAGCAAGCAAGCAAGCAAGCAAGCAAGCAAGCAAACAAACAAACAAACAAACAAACAAACAAACATCCACTATTTCATCTGGGAAAGAAAAGAGATATGCCTGGGTTTATTTGCTGGAGTTCATATATTTATCACTTTTAACCTTCCCTACACTCAAACAGAGTTTTGGTTCTTTCAGCATTCAGAAAGATTTATTTATAAATTATAAATAATTTATATTATGCATAAATAATTTATTATTTATTAGTTAAATTTATTAAAGCTGCCCAACTCCAGTGGACTTTTGGCAGCACACAAAGCCAATTGTAGTTGTACAATCATGGCAGAGTTTGTCTTCTCTCTAGAGGCAAACTACTGAATCCTGCTTCTGGAGTCTTCCCATAAAAGGTATAAACAGTCTGAAGAAGACAAGCTGAAATCATCCCATCCCTGCTGCAGTGCCCTGATTGGTGTATATTTTCCCTTCTGGCTACTAAAAGAAGACTACAGCAAAGCCAGATGGGAAACTAACAGTAATGAGTGGATAACATATTAACTCAGTAGTAAAGAAAATGCCTTTATTATCTTTAGGAATATTTTTGCCTAGACTGAACTTCTGGGAAAATGCTAAATTTCTTTGGTTTAATACTATTATAAAATGTACTTTTCTACAAAAATTTCAATGCGCACAAATGCTGCATAGTAGTTAGTAAACTCCTAAAACACTTTAGAAAACTTTATCATAGATTCCCTTGTTCTGCTTCTCTTTCAAATTTGAATAAAAGTTTATATGTTTCAGCATTTATATATTCATCATTTGCAAATATTTGAAAATAACTTTTACAATATTTAAAACCAAAGCTCTTTTGTCTAAATCTTTTAAATAACTGAACCAACCATTTAAAATTACATTGTCTATCAGCTTTTCCTCTTAATTTTATTTTACATTATGCATGTAATTTTACATGACAAAATTCCAATACAGTATTTCACAATAAGTTTGCCATTTCTGTTTTTTTCTATTATTTCTTGGCTATAAAATGCTTCCAGTGATGAGAATCAAGCCCAGTTCATCTGCAAAAGCCCTTAACTTACAAGTTAAATCTTCACTGCCACAAACCTCTCAACTTGTCATATATCTCTGTTCAGTATTTCAAGAATCAAAATAAACCAGAAAAGAAATAGTGGACATATCGGCCTTGTTCCTTTTTGTATTTCACAGCATTTATTAAATTTCCATTAATAATTGTTTGTGCTTTCTGTGAAATGCAAATTAATCTTACTTATTTGATAAAGTTATTCTCAAAAGTTCCTGTCTTCAAAAACCTTGAATGACAAAACCCAGTTCAAATTGTAAAAGGCTTTCTCTGAATCTAAGAAAATCAATGCAGCATCTGTCCATTTTTTGACACTGTTATTATATTAGCTGCTTTGTGTTGTTTGATATACATAGCAGACAAGCCACTAATTAAAAAGGCATTCAGTTTTTCTCTCTACCTAACTTCCACCCACACATCCAGGGGAAGTCTGATTTATTAGAACATTTTCAGCTAATTTTTTCACCAATATGTGTGTACTATATTTAGCTGTGGAAAATCTTCATGCTGATAAGTGTAGTGCATTTTAAGTTTATATATTGATTTATTTGTTTCAGTTTCCCATACAAGTAGAATTAGTTTTTGTCTTTTTTGTAAAAAGAAATAATAAACCAAATACAAAGCTTTCAGAAGCAATTTCTTCTGTAATCCTATTCTTCTGAAAGAGACATTCTGCTGTAGCAAGCTCTTATGACAATGACATTCTGCTGTATAAGCTCTTATGACAATTTAATGTCATTTATAATAACACATCTACATGTGTCTGGAATGCTCATATTTCAAACAGGGAAGTTTAGAAAAGGATCAGAATTTGTATTACCCCCCCCCCCCCCCAAATGTCCTTGTTTTCCATAGAAAATTGCTTTCAAATCCAATTAAGATATTAGCTATTTCTGTCACAAGGGCAAGAATATGTTTGAGTTGTTTAAAACTTCTAATGCTTTGTCCTATTTGCAAAAGACAAAAAGAGTACATTTTATTACTTCTTTTTTATAGGTTTTTAAAAATGTGGTGCACCCTTTTCTTCAATGACAGAAAGAAAAAACAACTTGAAAAAATGCTGTGAAGTTCGAAACTTGCACTTTATATCCCTATATTCCTCATACAGATTAGAGTCCAATTGCACTTTTCTGTGTTGCAAAACCCAATGAAATTAGCAGAAGCTTCAGAAACATTCATATTTATGGCTCACTGCAGAAGAAAGACTCTGGAAAGACCTTTCTGACTAATACAGTGTATTAAAAGGTGCAAGCTATTGTTAGCTAAGTAGGCTGCATCTCAGGAAAGCTTATGCCTTTTAATAAAAGTTGCTAGTTGGAAAAGTTCTACCAGTCTGCTTGTAAGTCTGGTATGAAGAGAGATTATTTCAGCACTGTGTTTCCTGACATCTTGATTTTTCTTCAACTCATTTGGCATTGATTCATTTTTCAGTGTTTAAAACAAACAGCATATATTTTATTTTAGCGTAATCTTCACTTACGGGTATGAACTACCTTAGAAAAACTCAGATTGGCAAATTTTTCGATGAGAAAATGGAACCTGTTTTTTATAATTTTGACAGATACTTAGCAACCTGTTTTCCAATGAGCAGCTGTTCTGAGAAATGTATATAATAAACACTGCAAGTATGTTTTTGCATTCAACATATTTTTTAATAAGAAATAAAAGGTGTTGGAAAAAGTTATCTCTGTGCAAGAGTGAAAAAGAACAAGAGAGCGAGTCAGTCTTATATCACAATATAGTTTATTCTGGTATTCAGATGCTTGTTGTCCTGACAATTTTGTTTTTTAAAACTATGGCTTGTGCTAGGTGGTACTCCCAACATTTTTAGGCCAGTGGGCACATTTTGAATTATAAGGACCTGTCATAGGATTATTTTAGATTCTCTGCCTTGCTTAGTGTGTTTATTACTTTCTTTATTCCTCAAATGGATACCATTAATGCAGCCACAATTTTTTTGTTGACTTCAACACACCTTGCTATCATGTCCTTTAAAAGATTTCTGGATGCTTTTGCTTAGCTCAGTCTTCCTTCCAGACATAACGGTAACAAAATATCCTGGCTTCAGCCACATCTATCATGCTTATTTTCTAAGAAACCATGTAAAAACTTACAACTATGTCTAAAAATAAACATGAAATAGGATATGAAAACATTTTTATGGGAAAGACAACCTCCTGGATTTTCTTTATGTAGATTGAGAGTGGGGAATTATTTTTGCCATAGGGTCGCATGAGAAATTGGGATGGAAAGAGGGCTGGACTAATATAATTAACTTAGTTCTAGCCGATACTGTATATTATTGGGTAGGACTGAGTTAATTATATTATAATTATAAATTATAATTCTATAATATATTAAATATTACATATTACATATTACATATAATATAATATAATATAATATAATATAATATAATATAATATAATATAATATAATATAATATAATATAATATAATATAATATAATATAATATAATATAATATAATATAATATAATATAATATAATATAATATTATATTATATTATATTATATTA
Source organism: Erythrolamprus reginae (assembly GCF_031021105.1). Classification (NCBI taxonomy): domain Eukaryota; kingdom Metazoa; phylum Chordata; class Lepidosauria; order Squamata; family Dipsadidae; genus Erythrolamprus; species Erythrolamprus reginae. Next base: position 61,772,587 of record NC_091953.1, read on the forward strand.
TATTATATTATATTATATTATATTATATTATATTATATTATATTATATTATATTATATTATATTATATTATATTATATTATATTATATTATATTATATTATATTATATTATATTATATTATATTATATTATATTATATTATATTATATTATATTATATTATATTATATTATATTATATTATATTATATTATATTATATTTATTATATAATATTATATATTATATATTATATATTATATCTTGAACACCCGGTTCTTATCTAGAAAAGTTGGACTGACCTCCGCGGGCCAATCACAAACAGCGGGCGGGCCGCATTCTGCCCTCGGGCTGCATTTTGCCCAGGTCCGATCTAGATTATAGCCAGCATCTAATAATGGATATAACTTTTCTGAGGTAAGGTTTTATCACTGGGCATACATTTTGACTTGATTCAACTTGATATATATGGGAACAATTAGAAAGTTATATATGAGCCCTTTTATATCATGGGACTTTTATCAGTATATGCAGATTTGACATGCAATTTTCTTGACAACATTTTTCAGAAGTAGTTTGACATTGCATTCTTCCTTGGGCTGAAAGGGAGTGACAAACCTAGAATCACCCAGCTGGATTCACGTCTAGAGAAGAATTAGGACTCATAGTGTTCTAGTTTCTAGCCCAGCAGCTTAATTATGGTATAGCAAACTGCTTTTATTCACTTTATGAGCAATAGTTAATGCTTTTCTTGTATGAAGGACTGTAATTATTTGGTGGTGTAGAGATGGAAGCATAACTTTGACCCTTATTTGCACAATCAATTTCAGTTTGAAAGAAATTGAATCTGAACATTGAAAGTAATTTTTTTATTAATACTTTAGATCAATGGAGTATGATTGATTAGAAGGACTCTTGTTTTCACAGTTTGATGCAGGTGAATTAGCTACTTATAAAAATCTGGAATTATTCTCAGAATTAGCATCTGTTTTGAGTGGTGGAAAACATATAAACAGATAAAGTATGTTTTTTATTATTTTAAGAAGAAATTAATTCAAAAACATAGTATTTCATGTTTATTGTATACCTCAAAGAAAGCTTGCTGTCAGTGTTATTATATTGGAACTGTTAAATGTACCATATATTGAAAAATGCGAAGTATCACCCTATGAAGAACTGTGGATTTAGCTAGTACAAAACAAAACAAAGCATCCTTTGATTTTGGAAAGATTATGCAACCTCTAAATTGCAATTTTAGATTGATTATATATATTAGTTTTTCTAAATGTATAGTGGTTCTCTCTTGGTATAATGAAAAGTCTTAACAGTATTATTCTGGATGGTCAAAGATTAATCATGTACTTAAAAATTGGATCAAGCTCTTTTTTCTATTTGTAATATACCGGTAGTATGTTTCTCTCTCCCACATTTTTTCCTTTTCTGTTTGATTTATGATTTTCATTTTTCAAAATAAAACCACTGATAGAAAAAGATACCTGGCAAGTTATTTGTCTATATTAATCTTCCCCAGATTAAGGGAGGTTTTTTAGAGCAGGACACGATGTGCTTTCATTGGTTAGTTTCACCAAAACCCCACTAATTGAATACATCTGCCTAAACGATTCTAGGGGGATAGAAACAGTTCAATAGGTTTTGTTTCACTGTAATTTTTACAGGGAATAGACCTGCTGCAACATCTCCCAGGAGGGCAGAAATATTTTATTTATTTATTATTTGGACTTCTAGCCCGCCTTTCTTCGTAGACTCAGGGCGGGTCTGGTACTATGGTAAACTCTAGACCAGTGATGGCAAACCTATGATACGGGTGCCACAGGTGGCACATGGAGCCATATCTGCTGGCACGTGAGCCATTGCCCTAGCTCAGTTCCAGCATGCATGTGTGGGCTGTCCAGCTGAGTTTTGGCTGGCACAGAGGCTCTGGGAGGACCTTTTTGGCTTCCAGAGAGCCTCCAGGGGATGGGAGGAGGGCATGAAACATGAGCCTACTGCACCCACCAGAAGTTGGGAAACAGGCCATTTCTGGCTTCCAGAGGGCCTCCGGGGGGCAGGGGAAGCTGATTTTGCTCTTCCCATGCATTGAATTGTGGGTGTGGGCACTCGCGCACACACACTCTTTTGGCACCTGAGGACAAAAAGGTTTGCCATCACTGCTCTAGACTTTAACCAACACAGCCATATTTTATGTGGCTCAATGAAAACATGGCAGCAACTGATACAAATACGACAGATTGTCAATTTAGATTCATACCACAAGTTTTATTTTATTATTTTTATTTGAGAGGTTTTCATATGAAGACCTTTTCCTGAAATAATAAACTTTGTTTGGCCAATTCAATATTGGAGATATAAAGTACATTGTGTTCTGCCAGACGTAGGCAGCACTAGAATACCAATATTGGGATACCAATTGAAGTTTCTAGACACATTTTAAGAGAAGCTCTATATGACTCTTAAGGTTCAGCTTATTTATTTTGAAAACAGCTGGAAATTAAAAAGTCAGTGGAAAAATTCCCTCAGGAAAAACAGCTTTGTGTCATGGGCTTTAAAAACACTTTCCCCCTCTTTTAAAATGAACTCACCAACAATCTCAGCAGAATTCAGCAATGTTTAGGCTGCAGTTCTGATTAATTGAGCATATGGGGAACACAAAAAGTTTCAGCCTAAGAGGTTCATATTGGCAATATCCTTTTGGCAGCCTGCCAAGCAAATTTTTCTAAAGATAACCAAAACAAATTCATATCACTCTCAAAGGGATTCATAAGACAGAAGAGAATTGTTAGATGGATTGAAGATGAAAAGCATTAGAGAGATGAAATGAAGGTTGATTATGTTGCTGTGAATGATTATTTATTGATTACACTGGAAGCTTTGTAGATCCTGCAGCAAATTCTTAGGAGGCAATTGGCATGTTACAATCTGCTGCAAGTTTATAATTCTGGCCTTTGTCCCTGCTGCAGAACTCCCTGTCAAGAGACAAGGGGGAAAGGAAAATGAAGTGATCATATTGCTTTAGCTGCTGAGTGACAATCTAAGGGCAATTCTGTGCAACATATTATATCAGGTGCTCCCAAACCCTTGTTCATGGATAGCATACCAGCAACTGGGCTTCACAAACAAATGAAGCCCCATATTCTCCATGGAAAAAAATGTCTCCACAGAATTGGTCCCTGGTGTCCAAAAGGCACTATATAATGCTATTTAATTTCCTTTCTGCTCCCAATTACTTCTTAAGTCACCTTCAGAAATTCTAGTCTGAAATGAGTTGGATTGGATTGACAATGGGTCTTGCAATCAGTTCTGGTCACCACACTTCAAAAGAGACATAGAAACTCTGGAAATGATACAGAAAAGAGCAACCAAAATGATAAGGGGACTAGAAACTAAGACATAGGAAGAGAGGTTGCTGGAACTAGGCATGGATAGTCTAGTGCAAGGGTAGGCAAACCTGGCTCTTTTGTGACTTGTGGACTTCAACTCCCAGAATTCCTGAGCCAATCATGCTAGCTCAGGAATTCTGGGAGTTGAAGTCCACATGTCATAGAAGAGCCAACTTTGCTTACCCTTGGTCTAGTGAAAAGAAGGGCCGTAGGGACATGATAGCAGTATACAGGTACCTGAAGGGTTGCCACAAAGAGGAGGGGGGGTCACACTATTTTTCCAGAGCACCACAGGGCCAGATGAGGAACAATGGATGGAAGCTGACCAAGGAGAGATTCAACCTGAAAATAAGGAAGAACTTCCTGACGGTCAGAGTGATCAACCAGTGGAACGGCCTGCCAGCAGAGGTTGTGAACGCCCCAATTCTGGACATTTTCAAGAGGAGATTGGATTGTCATCTGGCTGGGGAGGTGTAGGATTTCTTGCTTGAGCAAGGGGTTGGACTTGATGACCCACAGGGTCCCTTTCAACCGTAATTAATTAATTAAAAAAATAAGTAAGTAATTATATCTGGCTCCCTATCCATACTATGGCCACTACAAGATCTGATTGGCTATTCCCTTGTTTCTTATCCTTCCAATCCATGCAAGGAAGGCAAGCCCTGCTGTCTATCTAACTTCAGTCTATTACTGTCTGCTTTTTTCCTTTGGCAATTTTTTTCCTCCTCACTAGCTTCATTTGCTTTCGCAGCAAGAAAATGCAAGCTTGCATACAAGCCTTTACATCCTGTACACAACTCCTTGGCCAGTAACAAATCATTTCTTTGACAGTTTCTTTCCCTTAGGGTACCTTTGTGACTCCAATGCCATACTATGCAAAGCAATAGAATGCAAAATAAAATTGTTCTTTTAAAAATTAAGGGAGGAAAAACTGCAATACAGAAGGGTGGGAGCAAGAGAAAACAAATTTCACCCACTCTGGGAAGAAACCAAAACGGTGTCCATTGGGAGATAACAAGGTTAAAAGGAACACAAACTTCTAGGGTCAGGATAGTTAATTGACTTCACAGATTATTGTTTCATTGGATGATGGTGATGATGATGAAAAGAAGAAATTTTAGAAAACAACTGTATGGGATGAGCATGGGAAGATGACAGAATTGAATTGAATTGAATTGAATTTTATTGGCCAAGTGTGATTGGGCACACAAAGAATTTGTCATTGGTGCATATACTCTCAGCGTACGTAAAAGAAAAAGATACATTTGTCAAGAATCATGTGGTACAACACTTAATGATTGTCATAGGGGTCAAATAAGCAATGAAGAAACAATCAATATTAATAAAAATCTCAGGATACAAGCAATAAGTTACAGTCAGTGCCACCCACTTCTGATACAGGAAGTGAATAAGGGCCCATAGTGTTAATGGCCCAAGCAGAAAGTAGAAATCTGCCCTAAGAGTCTGTCATTCCAGCAAACAGAACATTACATTAAGGATCACATGCGGGAAACTGTAATATAATACTTGATCTTTGACTGGAGGAAAGTATAAAAAACATTTAAATGGGGGGAAGGGGGATAGCCCATTCATAGACGTGGCTGAACAAGATTTTTTGAGCTAAATTATTGGAAATGATTGTCTTAGGTTTGTTTGTTTGTTTGTTTGTTTGTTTGTTTATTTATTTATTGTATTTGTATTTGTATTTGTATTTGTATTTGTATTTGTATTTGTATTTGTATTTGTATTTGTATTTGTATTTGTATTTGTATTTGTATTTGTATTTGTATTTGTATTTGTATTTGTATTTGTATTTGTATTTGTATTTGTATTTGTATTTGTATTTGTATTTGTATGCTGCCCCTCTCCGTAGACTCGGGGCGGCTAACAACAGTAGTACAAAACAGCAGGTAAATCCAATACTAAAACAGTTCAAAAATCCTTATTTGTAAAACCAAACATACATACAAACAAACATACCATGCATAAATTGTAAAGGCCTAGGGGGAAAGAATATCTCAGTTCCCCCATGCCTGACGGCAGAGGTGGGTTTTAAGGAGCTTACAAAAAGCGGGGAGGGTGGGGGCAATTCTAATCTCCGGGGGGAGTTGGTTCCAGAGGACTGGGGCCGCCACAGAGAAGGCTCTTCCCCTGGGGCCCACCAAACGACATTGTTTTGTTGACGGGACCCAGAGAAGGCCCACTCTGTGGGACCTAACCAGTCGCTGGGATTCGTGCGGCAGAAGGCGGTCTCGTAGATACCCTGATAATTCGTCTTCCCAAAAAAACCTTACCACAACATAACCTCTGCTGTTTATGTCCTGGAAATTGTAGTCCCAGACATCTGGTTGCCGAGGGGGCATTAGAAGAGAAAACATGCATCATATGCATGTTACTAACAATGATTTATAGGAACAAAACTATCTCTGAATTATATCCCAGAAAACCACAGTTCTTTTACTCTAACATTGGATTCAAGTTTTGTTGTCAAATATATTTTCATTAGAGAGCTAACATTTTCTTCTTAGGATAATAGTTATCAGGAGAAGCACTTACTTAAAATAGAGTATCCTATCAGTTACTTTGCAGTGACAAAAACAGGAAAGATAGCCAGCCAAGGAGGCTGACTAAGCACCAGTCAGCTAAATAAACTAAGCAAAAGTTTGCCTTAGCAAACACTGTTGCAGCTAGATAATTTTAAATCCCAGACTTGTTGTTCTTAAGCTCTTCGCACTTACTGGCCTCATTATGCATGTTTTTTCAATTCCTTTTACGTCCTGGATACCAAATAATATTTTTTGGCTTGTAGTATTTGGCCCAGTTTGGGCTGCAGAATTTTGAATTTGAGCCATGCATATTGTTAGTAAATGGACATAAATTGTTTCAACTCCTATCCTCCAAACGACGCTATAGAGCTCTGCACACCAAGACAACAGTTTTTCCCCAAACGTCATCACTCTGCTAAACAAGTAATTCCCCCACCACTGTCAAACTATTCACTAAGACTGCATTACTATTACTATTAGTCTGCTCATCATTCCTATCACCCATCTCATCCCACTTATGACTATGACTGTAAATTATTGCTTGTATCCTTATGATTTATATTTATATTGAAAGTGTTCTGATTGCTTATTTGTACTCTATGATAATCATTAAGTGTTGTACCTCATGATTCTTGAGAAATATCTTTTATTTTATGTACACTGAAAGAATATGTACCACAGATAAATTCCTCATGTGTCCAGTCACACTTGGCCAATAAAGAAATCTATTCTAATCTATTCTAAATCTAGATATATGTTTGAGATTTTTATGTAGGAATTTTCTGGTACAAAGACAAAACAAGATTAGAAGAAACATGGTATAACTTGACAATATAAGCATTCTGAATTTTAAGAATTTTTTTAAAATGCACATAGTTTGACTTTATCTGTGCCTAATTAATCCTGTATAGTCTCCTAAATAGAAACAGAGTTTAACCTTATTAGTACTTAAAGAAGAAACCGATAGAAATTGTGAAAACGTGTGAACTAAATTGAGGTCTAAAGAAATCCCAGAAGACAACATACAGGCATCAAGAAAGTTCAGCAATAAAGTTCATATACTTATCAGAAAACAGATTTATTCAAAATCTTGGTCAGAATTAAAGTCTGTCCAGAAAGTTTATTCAGATGATTTCAACAGGATTCATTACTAGTAGATGTAGTTGGATTGCAGTCTTGGTTTTATCTCTAAATAACTGATTCAAAAATCACCATAAAGTACTTTTACACTGAATATTACTTCATTAAATTAAACTGTTGCTCTTTCACAATAATTTGCTTGTCTGGTTCAAAAATTCAGAAAGGGTCTAACGAGACATTCCTCTCTTCAGACAAATATGTGGGGGGGGAGGTTTATAAGGTGATAAGTCTTCTCTGCATTAGTTCCCTTAGTTTCCTTTGGAAGGGAATAATTTCCCCCCCTCCAAAATGCTTTGACCCAGTTAGTGACTGAATTGTGTCACCTGTTACAATTTGTTTTGAATCTTAAAACTCTGGAATGGAACGTATTGTAAATTCAATTTCTCCAATGTTTAAGGTTTTTATATTTTGGTTGTATGATTTTTCTTATTATATGTCAACCGAAGTCTTTTGGATTGAGGCATGTTATTTTTAAAAATCCATATGTATATACGTTTTAGTTTGTATTCATGCCAAATTTGTATCTAAAAGTCATAAAGACTCTGCCTGCCATTTAAAGTGACATGAGAAGCCTTGATAATCAGAAAATCTTAGAATTGCCAGTGATAGAAGACTTGGACTAGATTATCTTTGAAGAGTCATCTAATTGCACTAATCTATGATCCACTAATTTAGGTTGAAATTAACACACTTGGAGGGCAGCCGATTAGGCTGCATTGGACTAGAATCCAAAACTAGGCAGAAAGATAAAATAATATTTTTCCCCTCAATAAATATATATATGGTGTGTGTGTGTGTGTGTGCGTGTGTGTGCGTGTGTGTGTGTGTGTAAATGTGTACATTTAAAAAAAATTGAATAATGATTTCCAAAAGCTACCACAATAAACTGACTTGAGAGAATAGCTGGATTGCTACATGGGAGTAAATACATATTTTAAAGAAATTAATTAATTAATTAATTAATTTATTTATTTATTTATTTATTTATTTATTTATTCATTTATTTAGGCACTGAGCATATCACTATCTAAAGGATTCTGGGTGGTTTACAGATAAAAATCTTATAAACTCAAAAAAGTATTTATTTTGATCTGTTGTTGTTGTTGTTGTTGTTGTTGTTACTATTCCCATCCAGATACACTTGGAAGCAAATACAGTGATACCTTGTCTTACAAACTTAATTGGTTCCGGGACAAGGTTCTTAAGGTGAAAAGTTTGTAAGATGAAACAATGTTTCCCATAGGAATCAATGGAAAAGTGATTAATGCGTGCAAGCCCAAAACTCATCCCTTTTGCCAGCCGAAGCGCCCGTTTTTGCACTGCTGGGGTTCCCCTGAGGCTCCCCTCCATGGGAAATCCCACCTCCAGACTTCCGTTACCAGCGAAGCGCCCGTTTTTGCACTGCTGGGATTCCCCTGCTGGGATTCCCCTGCAGCATCACAAAAACATGGAAGTCCGAAGGTGGGGTTTCCCATGGAGGGGAGCCTCAGGGGAATCACAGCAGCACAAAAACAGGTGCTTCACTGGCAACGGAAGTCCAGAGGTGGGACATCCCAATGGCGGTGGTGGGTTTGTAAGGTGAAAATAGTTTGTAAGAAGAGGCAAAAAAATCTTAAACCCCGGGTTTCTATCTCGAAAAGTTTGTATGATGAGACGTTTGTAAGACGAGGTATCACTGTATTTTGTCCTCTGTTGAAATAAATGAAGTTTTTGATTTGTAATTAGGCATCTATTTATTTTGCACACTTGATTTTGGCTACCAAGATACAATGAGAAAAATAGCATTATTTTGATTGTTTTTCTTTTTCCTTTTCTTGTTCTTTTTTTTTCTCGGCTGAATTTTGAAAGATATGTACCTTTACTTAGTCACTTAACAGAAAAAGATATTTCTCTCTCTCTTTTGAATTTCACCTTAGGTTCATAATGTCCCCATAATGCCTCCATAGCATAACTATTATTACTACTTCTGCTACTACTCATCTTCTTAAAGTGTGCAAGGACTGTTAGTATGTCTTCTAAAATAACTATATAACAGTTGGATAGTTTAAATGTCATTATGTTTTAAATATATTTTGTATTTAATTTTTTTTCTTTTTGTAGCACGCCATGTGGGGTGTGGAATAATTTTTTATATTCAAGATGGATCTGGCAATTGCCTTCCTCCCTTGTTCTCTACTTCTAATATTGAATTATTTTAATGGCAGTTCCGTCTGTACCATGACAAGTTAAAAAAATAGAAAGTAAAATTCATTTCTTAAAAGAGGCTCACAAATGATTAGCAGCTCTTACTGAACATTTGAGTGAAGAAGATGGGTTTACATGGTAATTCAAAACATGCAATATTTTTCTATATGAATCAACTTTCGTTCCAAGATAATAACTGAAAAATTTCAGATAAAGAGGGCTGTTTTTTTAAAAAAAAATTGTTGACTGTCATATTGTAAGGCTTATCGATAAACAAAAATATGAGTACTTCAGAACCTATATATAATTGTTTTTCTCATTTTTATATTACCTTATATTCCATATCATTTAATAGATCACTACCATAGTACTAACTACCTCAAATAATACTTAGATTCATAATATCTTGTAAGATTTTATGTATGAATTTAACATAATGGATTAGTGTTTATTTTCAATGTGAAAGTAAATTTTCCTTTTTCAGCACATGAGATTATTTCGTTTAAATTATTCCTAATATCGCAATTAAAGGCCTCAAATATGGTTATTATAATTATTTCAGACCACAAATTTGTAAGGTGATGGGTGCAGAATGGGAAGATTTGAAGGACTAGGTTGAGAACAGGTAATTTTGGAGAAAAATGATAAATGCAAATGTTAAAGTATGGCTTGATGGCATATAATTATCATCACATTTCATGAAAATAACACTCATATACATACATACATACCGGGCAGGCCACCATTCCCAGTGCTACCAGAACAGGCCGAGAGCGTGCGCGCATATGTGCATACACACACCCGGCACAGGACTTCCAGGATTTACTTCTGTGCATAAGCAGGGGGGCGTTTGCCCAGGTTCGCCTGGTGCACCAGTTGCGGCCCTATCTGGACCGGGACTCACTGCTCACAGTCACTCATGCCCTCATCACCTCGAGGCTCGACTACTGTAATGCTCTCTACATGGTGCTACCTTTGAAAAGTGTTTGGAAACTTCAGATTGTGCAGAATGCAGCTGCGAGAGCAGTCATGGGCTTCCCAAGGCATGCCCATGTCACACCAACACTCCGCAGTCTGCATTGGTTGCCGATCAACTTCCAGTCACAATTCAAAGTGTTGGTTATCACCTTTAAAGCCCTTCATGGCACTGGACCAGAATATCTCCGAGACCGCTTGCTGCCGCACGAATCCCAGCGACCAATTAGGTCCCACAGAGTGGGCCTTCTCCGGGTCCCGTCAACTAAACAATGTCGGTTGGCGGGCCCCAGGGGAAGAGCCTTCTTGTGGCGGCCCCGACCCTCTGGAACCAACTCCCCCCGGAGATTAGAACTGCCCCATCTCTCCTTGCCTTTCGTAAGCTTCTTAAGACCCACCTGTGTCATCAGGCATGGGGGAACTGAGACATCTCCCCCGGGCATATACAATTTATGAATGGTATGTGTGTATGTATGTGTGTTTAGAAAATGGGGTTTTTAAAATGTTTTTAGTAGAAATTTAGATTTGTCATAAATTGTTTTTCACTTTGTTGTGAGCCGCCCCGAGTCTGCGGAGAGGGGCGGCATACAAATCTAAATAAAAAAAATAAAAAAATAATAATAAAAAGCACCAGAAATAGGCCAAAATAAGGTAGGTGACTGCCACCACTTGCCCCGCTGCCCCTGCTGCTCACTGCCACTCCCCCGCTGGCTTGCTGCCCGCTGCTCGCCACCACTCACCCTGTTTGTTTCTGCTCAACCACTCACCACTGCTCATCCCACCGTAGCAGCTCCGTCAAGAGCGGCCCACCCACCACCCGCTCTGCCACCTTGCCCATCCCTTATGTTGCTCCAGCACATGACCTCCTGCAGAGGCAAGGAGAAGATAGGCCACGGTGGCCCCGAGCTCTGGCTGTGTGGCCTCTCTGTGCTCTCCTGCATCACAGTCATCTCTCTCCTGCAGCATGGGAGAGCAAAGAGCAGGCCATGTGGCCGGAGCTTGGGCAGGCTGATTTTGCTGTTGGCCCCAGCTGCTACTCTAGGTCTGCAGCAATATTCGGCTGCTGCACATATGCAGCAGCCGAAATGTTACACACGGACGTCCTTCTGGCAGCAAAAAGTGCAGGTTTCTTTGCTTCCACACATATGGACACTCTTTTTGCAGATGCCAAAAGAGTTTGGGTTTGCAGGAGGGGCCTCCAGTGGATGGCAGGTGCATGTGGGGCATCTCCATCTCCCTTTCCCCCCTCTCTGGCATCACCTCCTCACTTCGTGCTGTTTGGGTGGCAGCTGTGTATGCGTCTAAGTATTTTGGGAGTGGTCTTATTTTTAGGGAGGGGGCTTATTCTAGCACATGTGCTCAACTAGTGGGATTACTTGTATATAGTACAGCACCTGCATCACTGTGTTCTGGACCAGATTAGATTACCAACAGTAATCTAATCTTGGATGATCATAGCATGAGTGACTGTCTGATGAACCTCACAGTACAGACATGTGTTGCGCCATATATATTTATGCAAAAATATATTGAGCTTACTATCCAGACAGATCCTAGTTTCGGAGAAACATGATGATAATTGTAAAGGTTTACCAAACTGGGAAACCAAAGACTTTCAGGACAAAACTACTTTTACTATAAGGTTATAATAACAGAAACTTTATAGTATGACCTTTACCTTTGTGAGAACTAGGAAGAATCATGCCTGAAAGTTTTGCATTAGATTCATGTTTCTTTTATGTGACTGTTTATTTATTTATTTATCTATCTATTTATTTATTTATTTATTCATTCATTTATTCATTCATTTACTTATTTATTTATTTGATTTTTATGCCGCCCTTCTCCTTAGACTCAGGGCGGCTTACAACATGTTAGCAATAGCACTTTTTTAACAGAGCTAGGCTATTGCCCCCACAATCCGGGTCCTCATTTTACCCACCTTGGAAGGATGGAAGGCTGAGTCAACCTTGAGCTGGTGATGAGATTTGAACCGCTGACCTTCAGATCTACAAGTCAGCTTCAGTGGCCTGCAGTACAGCACTCTACCTGCTGCACCACCCCGGCTCATTACCATTGTCTTGGTAACAGTCTTTCCTCCTGTCTCTCAAAGTATTTTCCCCCCATTACATCAATAAGCATGAGGAATTATACCCAGAAGCCAACTGATAACCTGTGTATCTCACCAACTAGTGGGTTTACTTGTATATAATATAGCACCTACATCACTGTGTTCTGGATCAGATTAGATTACCAACAGTAATCTAATCTTGGTGGATCATAGCATGAGTGACTGTCTGAGGAATCTCCCAGTACAGACATGTAGTGCACAACTTGTAGTGCACAAAGATCGTGCAGAATGCAGCTGCGAGAGCAATCATGGGCTTTCCCAAATATGCCCATGTTACACCAACACTCCGCAGTCTGCATTGGTTGCCGATCAGTTTCCGGTCACAATTCAAAGTGTTGGTTATGACCTATAAATCCCTTCATGGCACCGGACCAGATTACCTCAGGGACCGCCTTCTGCTGCATGAATCCCAGCGACCAGTTAGGTCCCACAGAGTGGATCTTCTCCGGGTCCCGTCAACTAAGCAATGTCGCCTGGCGGGACCCAGGGGAAGAGCCTTCTCTGTGGTGGCCCCAGCCCTCTGGAACCAACTCCCCCCAGAGATTAGAACTGCCCCCACCCTCCTTGCCTTTCGTAAACAACTTAAAACCCACCTCTGCCGCCAGGCATGGGGGAATTGAGATCCTCTTTCCCCCTAGGCCTTTACAATTCTATGCATGGTATGTATGTATGTATGTATGTATGTATGTTTGGTTTTTATATTAATTGATTTTTAATCATCAATACCAAATTACTATTGTACACTGTTTTACTGTCGCTGTTAGCCGCCCCGAGTCTCTGGAGAGGGGCGGCATACAAATCCAATACATAAATAAATAAATAAATATATATATATTTATGCAAAAATCTCTTGGTCAGAACTGTTATCTGCCTGCTCTTTGTGCAACAGCTGAATATTTGAAAGTATCCCTACATTGCACACCAGCTTCAGATGGGGAAGTGCAACCCCAGTGAGAATAAGTCTGAATCCAGGTTGAGCAGGCATATAGAGCCAACCACTAAGGATTGTCTGAAGTGTTCCCCCTCCTGCTATCCAAATCCACCTGGCCATTAGATACTGGATTAGGATTTTAATTAATCTGACATCAAAATGTAAAGCTGGATATCCTTAATATATTGGAAGTGTTTCATGTAAAATTTAAATAAAAGAGGAAACAGCATCAATCCTTGTAGCACTCAACAAACAAGCATCTGGTGCAGCAGTGAAATGATTTATTTTACTACTGGTTTTGTAGACATGGTTAGGATGGGACATGGCTTGGTGGGTGTGGCTTGGTGGGTGTGGCAGGGGAAGGATACTGCAAAATCCTCATTCTCTCCCCATTCATGGGGGAAGGATATTGCAAAATCTGCATTCTCATCCCACTCTGGGGCCAGATGGTATTTGCTGGTTCTTTGAACTACTCAAAATTTCCACTACCAGTTCTTCAGAACCTGCTGGATTTCACTCAGGGGTGTGCAGGAGATGGGATGGAGTGGAACGCCGTTCTACCGCCAAAATGGAGCTAGCTGCGCATGCAGCTGCATCACCGCTGGCCATGCACCTGCCATACACGTGAGATTTAACTTCTGTGCATGTGCAGCAGCCAAATCTCGCCGCACCAGCCAGCAGCAACAGCGGCCCACAAACTCTGGCTACATAGCCTGCTGTGTTCTCCCATGCCACAGGCATCTCTCGGAGTGGTGAAGATGGCTTCCCTGAGTGAGTTGTGGCCTTCGGGAGCACAGCGTTGGAGGCCCGGCCCAGCGCTGCTCTCTCTGGACGAATCGGCTGCTGCTCAGAGGGCGAGAAGAGCAGACAGAGTGCCTCTCTACTGAGTGAGATCCTCCCTTCTCTTTACCCACTTCTGCACAGGTAAGACATCGCGGTCTGGAATGGAACAAGGGAGGGGCGGGAGGAAGTGGTCATACTTGTGCAGGGAGGATGGAGGATGTCCCTCGGCGGAGGGGTGGTCTGTCTGTTCCCCTTGCCCTATGCTGCTGCAGCCGATTCATCTGGGGCTGGGCTCAGTGGAGAGCGGTGCGGTGCCAGGCCAGGCCTCCAGTGCTGTGCTTCAGGCCACGACTCACTCAGCTGCCCCATCACCACACTGCGAGATACCTGCTGTGGTGCAGGAGAGTACAGCTGCATGGTGGAGTTCGGATCAGCTGCCGCTGTTGCTGAAGCTTCACTGGGCATTTCCTTGCTTCCATTTCAGAGTGTTCCAGTAGGGCCGCGAATGGCTGCTCTTTACTGATTTCACCTCTGGTCTGGTGCAATCTCTCCTCATATGTCAATACTGATTGAAACAAGTCACAGAGAAAGGAGACGAACAGTGCTTACTAGTTCCAACCACTTAAAGTGGTCTAAAAAAATACTGTGGTTGATGAAAACTGCTGAAAGATCAAGAGGGATGTCTCCATCTTGGCTTTGCAACTAAAACTGGCTCCAAGCTAAACATTCAACTGAATGGATCTAAATACATATCTTATTGTCTGGAAGTACTGTACATGCTGAAGCATTTTTGAATAGACTGTTAGCCCTAGATTCAGTGAGATAAATATTATTGTTGTCCCAAAACTAATATGATTATGTAGTTCGCACAACTACTTTTGGCAAAACCAAATGTATTTCTCCTTCCTTTCTTACAAAATTTCTTGAACGCATATCTTGAAAATGAGTAAGACTGAGTTTTGGAAGGGTTACCAAACTGCCCAAGTTAAAGCAAAAGAGAGAATATTGCTGCAAAAAGAGAAACTATTCTGTTTTAAGCTGAGGCAGATTTAAATTTAATTCCTTTAGCTAATACTTCGACAACAATGTCCTTTTAGGATCTGCAAAGCATGAGTGATAATCAAAATATTCAGTGGTTTAACATTTAATTAGTCTGATTTTATAATTAAGAATTAGTGACGGACAGTATGAAATAAGGACCTTGGCATCTTATTTAGTTGTTAAACACTTCTCATTTTAAATAACACAGGATGCTGGAGCCAGTTATATGAGAAGAAAAGATTGTATTTATATTCATTTGTAAATAATTCTTTTGCAGCCAACGCTTGTGACAACTTATAAATGTATGAACAGATGGAGTTACTAGATTGCAACCTGGAGATGTAGTGCACCTGAAATTTTGTTATTAAAATTGAGAGAGAACCTGGGGGAAGGAGTTGGCAGAAGAAGCTGTTACAGCTTTATCTTCTGATATATAAGTAAATTTAAAGCTGCA
Source organism: Erythrolamprus reginae (assembly GCF_031021105.1). Classification (NCBI taxonomy): domain Eukaryota; kingdom Metazoa; phylum Chordata; class Lepidosauria; order Squamata; family Dipsadidae; genus Erythrolamprus; species Erythrolamprus reginae. The sequence continues at coordinate 61,788,145 of NC_091953.1, forward strand.
AGCTGGGCTAAAATCTTTCCCCTGCTTTAGCGTTTTTTCATATAATGTCATTCTTTCTTCTGATCATGTGCAAGGAATGGAAAATTTCACTGACGGAGCAATTCTCTCTTACCATGCTTCCCTTTTAACTTTGGGGGATTCTCTCAGACGACATAGATTGGGGTTGTAAAGGGCTGGTGGTGGATAAGAAGCAGTGAACGCTCTTCTGCATCCTTTTCTAACCAATAAATCTTAAACAAAACAATGCCACAGAGAGTAAGCCATGCCTGATACATACAAAACATTTTTTGAATCAATAGGCAAATGGGAAAGTAAGGACTCTTGCATTCATACTAAGAATGTTTTGTTGCATTTTTTTCTTTGAACCTGTTCTGTCTGGGTCCCCCCAGACGCCAACACCAACCAAAAAGAGTAGGCAGACACACTGGTAAAAAGCAAAGGCAGTTTATATAATTCAAAGCAAACACAGGTAACAAAAACTGTTCTTACAGACAGGAACACGATGAAGCTTCACAGAGGTTTCACAAAGGCCAGGCAATAAAACAGGATTCTTGCTGGCAAAAACAACGCTGGAGATAATAAAACCCACGCCTCCCCCAAGTCTTCCAGACTTCTAGGCCACAAGCCAAGATCAGAGACGCCGAGAACCGAAGCAAGGTCACAGGACTCCTAGTTGATAACTCTCCACAAGACTGTAAGGGCGGGCCTGCCTTTTCAACCCTGTTGAGGAGAACCACACCCAAACCCAGCTGTTGCCAATTCAGGGATGGAAATACCTTTCTAATTGGCCCCGTCTTTGAGCTGCACGTCGCTGCCTCATGTCTATTATAGCCTGTGCGTCTTCATCCAATGACTGCAGGCTACTAGCTGGGGAGAGCCCCCCCCCCCCGGGGGTCTCAGGCTGCTCTCCCTCCTCCTCTTCCTGACGTTCCTTTCCCCCATCTGTCTGGTCCTCCCCCTCCTGTTCACTGTCCTCCTCCTCTGGGCATGGATCCGGCACAGATCCAGCCGGTCCCTGAGGAGCCTCAGGCTGAATCACAACAGAACCTAACTTGCATATAAGGAGGCATATATATTATGGAACAGTGTAGCCAAAGTCGTGGAAAAAAATGATAAAGCAGCATTTCATTATGGAAATTTGAGCCTCGGTGGTGCAGTGATTAGAGTGCAGTACTGCAAGCTACTTCTGCTGATCACTAGCTGCCAGCAGTTTGGCAGATCGAATCTCATAGGCTCAAGGTTGACTCAGCCTTCCATCCTTCCAAGGTCAGTAAAATGGGGACCCAGATTATTGGGGGCAATATGCTTACTCTCTGTAAACCGCTTAGAGAGGTCTGTAAAGCACTGCGAAGCAATATATTAGGCAAATACTGCTATTTGCTTGTAAAAATCCATAGATTAGATATGCATAAAAATGTGGAATTTTTACAATGTTTCTTTTTCAATGTCATTAAGTGTTACTACATGGGATGGAGCATTCCTAAAATGGTTTTAAAAAGCAGTGAAATAATAAAAGCAATATACTTGTTTTATTTGTCATTTAGCTTTGCAGCTCAAAGAGCTTGTGCTTGTTTTATATTAGACATATTTGTGCTAATTCATATTTATATATAAAGATCTTTTAAAAGCTAATGAAGTAAGAAGTACATAAAAAGCTACAAAGTATGGTAATTTTATTACTGCAAATCTTATGAGGAAATTGTTATTTCACATGTCCCACCCATTCATCTCCACAGAGTAGATAATCTCAAACATATTTCCTAGTTCCTATCACCCATTTCCTCCCACTTATGACTGTATGACTGTATCTTGCTGCTTATATTAATATTGATTGTTTCCTGATTGCTTATTTGTATCCTATGACAATCATTAAGTGTTGTACCTCATGATTCTTGACAAATGTATCTTTTCTTTTATGTACATTGAGAGCATATGCACCAATGACAAATTCCTTGTGTGCCCAATCACACTTGGCCAATTAAGAATTCTATTCTATTCTCGTTCCTGTTCCTTAATTGTCCATTAACACATTCCAAATGGATTACCCAAGTATTAGTTTAACACTTTCAATCCTGATCAATATCGAATAATACTGAGACATACATGGCCTTAACATTTATGCCCCCCAATAGAATTTATCCTTTTCATCAGACAAATATCCTGAGAAACAGTGTATATGATATTGAACCACCTTGACTTTAAGTTCTCTTCACTGATGATGTAAAAATCTTCAACACCAACAACAACACTGCTACCCTTCAAAAAGACCTTGACTTTATGTCAGAATGGTCAAACATCTGGCAACTCCAAATATCAACTAACAAATGCTCTGTCCTACACATTGGCAAAAAGAATCAGAACACCAAATACAAGCTGAATAAACAAGACCTTGAAGACAACCCTCACTCTGTCAAAGACAATGAGGACAGTATAGCGTTCTGTGCACAGCCCTTGGAGGGTAACTCCTGACTCAAAACTCCTTTATTTTATAAATAAATCAAACTCTATTGATATAAGCACATGTAATGAAAGCAGGTTTTAAAAGACTTGGAGAAGGGAGGATTTTCTTTTTGGTAGGTAAATGTCAACAAGGTCCGGGAAAAACACCAAGCTTGGCCTAATTAGCATTCCAATAGATAACAAAGTCCATTTATCATTTAAGCATATGATTTACCTCACCAGATTCCTGGCAACAAGCATCTATTTGAGAATTGAATATTATTGAAGCAGAAATCATGGTTTTAAAACTTCGTTCAAGCACACCACCAGTTTCACATCTCTTCCATTGAACAATGTTGAACCATCACACCCCATTTAGATTAGATTAGATTAGATTTATTGGATTTATATGCCGCCCCTCTCCGCAAATTCGGGGCGGCTCACAACAATAATAAAAAACAGTACATAATAACAAATCCAATGCCCACCAATCTAATTACAATTTAAAATTAATAAATTCATAAAACAGTCCCAATATATATAAAAAACAGGCACACAGTCAATCAATCAAATGGCAAAACAACATGGGCAAGGGGGAGATGTTTTAGTTCCCCCATGCCTGATGGCAGAGGTGGGTCTTAAGGAGTTTACGAAAGGCAGGGAGGGTGGGGGCAATCCTAATCTCAGGGGGGAGCTGGTTCCAGAGGGTCGGGGCCCCCACAGAGAAGGCTCTTCCCCTGGGTCCCGCAAGATGGCATTGTTTAGTCGATGGGACCCGAAGAAGGCTGACTCTGTGGGACCTAACCGGTCGCTGGGATTCATGCGGCAGGAGGTGGTCCCGAAGATATTCTGGCCCGGTGCCATGAAGGGCTTTATAGGTTATAATCAACACTTTGAATTGTGACCGGAAACTGATCGGCAACCAATGCAGACTGCGGAGTGTTGGAGTAATATGGGCATACTTAGAGAAGCCCATAATTGCTCTCGCAGCTGCATTCTGCACGATCTGAAGTTTCCGAACACTTTTTAAAGGTAGCCCCATGTAGAGAGCGTTACAGTAGTCGAGCCTCGAGGTGATGAGGGCATGAGTGACTGTGAGCAATGACTCCCGGTCCAAATAGGGCCGCAACTGGCGCACCAGGCGAACCTGGGCAAACGCCCCCCTCACCACAGCTGAAAGGTGTTTCTCTAATGTGAGCTGTGGATTGAGGAGGACGCCCAAGTTGTGGACCCTCTCTGAGGGGGTCAATAATTCCCCCCCCCCAGGGTAATGGATGGACAGATAGAATTGTCCTTGGGAGGCAAAACCCACAGCCACTCCGTCTTGTCTGAGTTGAGTTTGAGTTTGTTGACACCCATCCAGGCCCCAACAGCCTCCAGGCACCGGCACATCACTTCCACTGCTTCGTTGACTGGACATGGGGTGGAGATGTACAACTGGGTATCATCGGCGTATTGATGATACCTCACCCCATGCCCTTGGATGATCTCACCCAGGGGTTTCATGTAGATATTAAATAGCAGGAGGGAGAGGACCGACCCCTGAGGCACCCCACAAGGGAGAAACCTCGGGGTCGACCTCTGACCCCCCACTAACACCGACTGCGACCGACCGGAGAGGTAGGAGGAGAACCACTGAAGAACAGTGCCTCCCACTCCCAACCCCTCCAGCCGGTGGAGAAGGATACCATGGTCGATGGTATCGAAAGCCGCTGAGAGGTCAAGGAGCACCAGGACAGAGGATAAACCCCTGTCCCGGGCCCGCCAGAGATCATCCATCAACACGACCAAAACAGTTTCCGTGCTGTAGCCGGGCCTGAATCATGACTGTTGAGGACCTAGATAATCGGCTTCTTCCAAGGACCACTGGAGTTGAAATGCCACCACCTTCTCAACAACCTTCCCCATGAAGGGAAGGTTGGAGACTGGACGGTAGTTATTAAGCACAGAAGGGTCCAGGGAAGGCTTCTTGAGGAGGGGGGCGCACAAGTGCCTCCTTGTAAAGGGCCGGAAAGGACCCCCTCCCCAAGGAGGCATTGACAATCTCCTGGACCCAGCTCCGTGTCACCCCTTGACTGGCCAAAACCAGCCAAGAGGGACACGGATCCAGTAAACAGGTGGCGGAACTCACAGCTCCAATGGCCTTGTCCACTTCATCAGGTGTCACCAAGTCAAACTCCTCCCAGACAGATAGACAAAAACGTTTAGCCCCAGTCACCTCAACTGACTCATTTCCCACAATCCTTTGCCTTTATACTGCCTGGAAGTGATATCACACCTCAAAGAGCCTAAGGCTGTAAGCTACTACCTTATACTCTCGCCTTCTCAATAATCTTCTCTAGTGAGGGTCAATCCATTGACTTTCCACTTTCATGTCTTCCTCATCTTCCGACTGGGACCACTCACCCATTGTCATATCAGCCCCCTCTGGGGGTTCCTCAGGCTCATTCAAGTCACTTTCTCCCTCACTCTCACCCTCTGCTTCATCTGTCAATCCCCCTGGCCCAGAGTATCCAGAGTGGCCTGGCTCATCCTCCTCAGAATCTAACATGACCTGAATGGACAAGGAGCACTCACAACAGATAGGATATTTTTTTAATTGGCTAAATGTGATTAGACACACAAGGAATTTGTCTCTGGTGCATAAGATCTCAGTATACATACAAACAACCTAAGTAATAAGTCATCGATAATAATTCATAGTTACAATCATAAATCATAAGATGCAAGCAAGTGATACCAATGGGCATGCAGTCCCTCAAATAATCCATCTGAATGCTATGTAGGCCTTTACAGATGATGACTTACAACTGTTACAAGGCAGTCCATCCAGGAGTATTAGCTCTATCTTTATCGTAATCACATTAATAGAGTCTTGCAAGTCTCAATGTACATCTCTCTCCACCCACCTTTACTGTTGTGGTTAGCTCTGGCCCAGCTCCTGCCCCAAGGACTGTGGATGTGGGGGAGACATCTACATGCTGCAGGTCTGTTTTGCCCCCCCCCCTCGGTGGAATCTGCTGATGAAGGCTCCTCTGACCAAGAAGACATGAGTGACAGGGAGGAGGAGAGTGTGGCAGACAGCTCAGAAGGAGATCAATTATCTAGCTCCTCCTTGGATTCAGAACAAGAGTTAATGATACAGTCACGCATGCAGAGAGCAATGCATATGCAACAACAACTGAGAGATTATTATCAAAGAAAATGAGGCCACCTGTGGTTGGGTGGGGCTGTGGTAATTAGTGAGGCTGCTATAAATAGCAGCCTGTGGGTTTGGCCATTGTGGAGGATTATCTCATTGTTGTGTTTCGTGACTGCTTTACTGACTTTGACCTTTTGTGTGCTGATTTTTCCCCCGCTTTGAAACTAAACCAGAGCAAAGTGTGTTTCACTTTGTGAAAGAAGAAGGACTGTGAATTGCCTCACAGCTGCAAGCTAAGTATCACAGAACTGATACGGGACTTGTACAAATTACCAGTTTGTTTGGAGACGAGTGCTCTTTGCTATACCAAAAGAGGGCTTAGGTTAAGTGAATTTTCATTATAAAGGACATTGTTTTGAATTTTCAAATGTGTGTGTGTCTGAAATTTATACCTGTGAATTTTTGGGAGGAGTCTACCAGAGAGCCCGACAGAACATTTACATTCCAAACAATAGGGGGGATCTCTCTGAGACATTTGCCTGAATTGACAGTAAAATTTAAAAAAAAAATTATCCAGTTCCTTAGGAAACACAAACTGGAATTTACCTCAGATTGCACTACAACATTGCAGCTCTACATAATTTTAGAGCAATCACTTTTCTTCTTGGTGAGCATTGCCTCTAATACTCCATTGGCAAGAGGAGTTCCTGCCTCTAGCTCTATGGTTCTTTATGTTTTGAAGCTGGTGGCCATAAGGATAGCTGTAAGCAGCCCACGCTGCTTTTTTGGGGGGGGGGGAGACTAGAGAATAGAAGCAATGGTAGAAATCAACAGTGGAGATGCCCTTTGTTTGTCAAAGAGTCTTAATTCTTTTGAGTAAAAAGGGCGGTTCTTCCTGCAACTTGCTAATTCTCTGCTGAATAGCCAAAGCTCTTGTCTCAAAAGCTTGATTTCATTAGAATTCAGTTCTATGGAATATTATTATATTTCACAAACATGATTTCAACATAAGGAAACATTACTTCAGGTAGATTTGTTCTAGTCTGAAGAATTTATGCTGGTTTGAAAGCCTAGATGAAATCAAAATGTTTTGGCTTAAAAGGCGGAATTAAAAGATAAGTTAAATTGTCTATTGAGCTTCATGATCCATTACAGTTTATATTGGATGAACAATGCAGCTGTTAAGGGTTTAGAGCATATAAATAGAAGCTACGAAAATGACAGTGTAATAATGTTTACTTGCTTACTAATCTGTGGGTAAATGGGTAATTGATAGGTAGGAGAACATACAAAGAATGGAATGCAGAGTTCAGAAAAAATATATTTTGTAACGCTAAGGAAGATAGACCTAGGAGCACACAATGTTGAAATTTTGATATAATAAAAGGCTAACCCCATGTCCAGTCAAGGAAGCAGTGGAAGTGATGTGCCGGTGCCTGGAGGCTGGTGGGGCCTGGATGGGTGTCAACAAACTCAAACTCAACCCAGACAAGACGGAGTGGCTGTGGGTTTTGCCTCCCAAGGACAATTCTATCTGTCCGTCCATTACCCTGGGGGGGGGGAATTATTGACACCCTCAGAGAGAGTTCGCAACTTGGGCGTCCTCCTCGATCCACAGCTCACATTAGAGAAACACCTTTCAGCTGTGGCGAGGGGGGGCGTTTGCCCAGGTTCGCCTGGTGCGCCAGTTGCGGCCCTATTTGGACCGGGAGTCATTGCTCACAGTCACTCATGCCCTCATCACCTCGAGGCTCGATTACTGTAACGCTCTCTACATGGGGCTACCTTTGAAAAGTGTTCAGAAACTTCAGATCGTGCAGAATGCAGCTGCGACAGCAATTATGGGCTTCTCTAAGTATGCCCATATTACTCCAACACTCCGCAGTCTGCATTGGTTGCCGATCAGTTTCCGGTCACAATTCAAAGTGTTGGTTATGACCTATAAAGCCCTTCATGGCACCGGACCAGAATATCTTTGGGACCGCCTCCTGCGACCGGTTAGGTCCCACAGAGTCGGCCTTCTTCGGGTCCCATCGACTAAACAATGCCGTCTGGTGGGACCCAGGGGAAGAGCCTTCTCTGTGGGGGCCCCGACCCTCTGGAACCAGCTCCCCCCTGAGATTAGGATTGCCCCCACCCTCCCTGCCTTTCGTAAACTCCTTAAGACCCACCTCTGCCGTCAGGCATGGGGGAACTAAAACATCTCCCCCTTGCCCATGTTGTCTTGCCATTTGATTGATTGACTGTGTGCCTGTTTTTTATATATATTGGGGCTGTTTTATGAATTTATGAATTTTAAATTGTAATTAGATTGGTGGGCATTGGATTTGTTATTGTGTACTGTTTTTTATTATTGTTGTGAGCCGCCCCGAGTTTGCGGAGAGGGGTGGCATATAAATGCAATAAATCTAATCTAATCTAAACTGTCGCCTCATGACACATACAGTGATCCCTCGATTTTCGCGATTTCGTTCTTTGTGAAACGCTATATAGCGATTTTTCCCACCTGATGACGTCACTCTCTTCCTTCCTTTCTCATCTTTCTTTCTCTCTCTCTTTCTCTCTCTTGCTTCTTCCTCTCTCACACTCTCTTCCTCCCTCTCTCATCTTTCTTTCCTTCTCTCTCTTTCTCTATCTCTCCCCCTCTTGCTGGCGGGCGGCGGGTGGCGGGTGGGCGGCGGGCGGCGGGCGGCGGGCGAGCGGGGGCATCAGCGAGGAAGACCCAGGGAAGGTTCCTTCGGCCGCCCAGCAGCTGATCTGCTGGGCGGCTGCAGCAGCAGCGAGCAGACGAAGATCGGGGTTTCCCCGCCGCCCACGCAAAGGAGAAACTCCGATCTTCGTCTGCTCGCTGCTGCTGCGCTGCCGAGCAGATCAGCTGCTGGGCAGCCGAAGGAACCTTCCCTGGGTCTTCCCCGCCGCCCACGCAAACTCCACCATCTGCGCATGCGCGGCCATGAAAAAAAGGGCACGCATGCGCAGATGGTGTTTTTACTTCCGCAACCCTACATCGCGAAAAATCGATTATCGCGAGGGGTCTTGGAACGGAACCCTCGCGATAATCGAGGGATCACTGTATTCAGAAATGTTTTATGTCTCATTCTTGGGCCACTAATCTATCAGGCAGATTATGAAAATGTGGAGGTGTGAGACTGATGACAAATTGTTCCTTAAAATACTTGAGCAGCTGGATACTACTGACAAGTTATGGCTTAAGAAAGAACAATAAGTGGTATTTATATGGCACAAAAATGGCTGGAGATGCTGCACAAATAGCCAATATGGAAGACAGTTCCTCTATTATACTGGACAATAGTGGCACAAGTGTATGGTTGCCACACAAAAAGTTCAATGCCACTTGCTATACAGGTAACCAGACTGACACTAGAAGCAAACCTGCCCAAGATCTTGTTAGGGATGAGGCAATTTTTTAGTTTTGATCTTGAAAAGGTGAACATATTCTGTCCTGTTGCATTATATGTAGCGCTTGATTGGTGATCACTCATTTAGCAACCATTCAAAGTTATGACACTGTCTTACCTGGTGTTTACACTTATGCCTCTCGTTGTGTCCCCATGATCATGATTTTGGCACTTGGCAACTGGAGTGTATTTATGATAATGTGATTGCCATTTGTGACTTTCCCAGTCAGCTTCCAATAGGCAGAGTCAATGGAAAAAACTGGATTTGCTTAGTAAACATGTGACTCATTTAACACCATGTCAGAAAATATTATAATCAGGGTATGATCACATGATAACTCACTAGTTGTGGTTCTATTAACTGGGTCTTACAACCTGTGTAATAGCTTCACTTTCATTGGCCTGCACTGAAGGACAAAACTCTTAAAAAGTCACAAAAACCCAATCCTAGCAAATGAAAGAAGATTGCATGTACTGTATCACGTGCTGACTATTAGGTTGTGGAGTGGGATTGTTTTGTAGAGTGCCACCTTCCTCCTCACAAGGTTTTCAATAAAAGCTGTATAAAAAGTAGAGGTTTATAAAAGCTTTCATCCCCTTTAGGTCAGGATTTTATGAATCCCTAAAATTCCTTTCCATATCTAGCTTGAGAGAGCTTTGCACGCATCAATAAGATGAGAGGTAGAATCTTTAAAAAATCCACAATGTTATTAAAGCAATAACTAATATGCCCTGAGAAATCTTGGAATTAAGAGGCATTTTTGATGCTTCAAAGGTCAGTCTTTAATATATTTTAGAACTAACAATGAATCCAGTTAGGATATTTTTTCATATTCTAGGTCTTTTTTTCCACCTGTACCAAGTTAATCACAAGTTCATTTGTTGTTGTAGATCAAGGCAACTATAAAAACTACAACAGTTCAAAGTTACAACAAGTTTGGAAATTAGTGGCTTATGACCTATACTTGCACTCACACCAGACCCAGTTACATGATTACAGTTTAGGCCCTTGGCAACCAACTCATATTTACAAATTTATTTATTTTATTTATTTATTTATTCATTTGTCCAATACACAAGTACATAGGAAGAAAAATAGACATGTGGTAATATATATAAGGGTAAAAGTGAACTTAGAGGACAGGATATATGAAAGGAAGAGAATATATATGATAGGTGAAAGAAAGGAAAGACAATTGGACAGGGGACGAAAGGCACACCAGTGCACTTATGTACGCCCCTTACTGGCCTCTTAGGAACCTGGAGAGGTCAATCGTGGAGAGTGTAAGGGAGAAATGTTGGGGGTTAGAGGTTGACACAATTGAGTCCAGTAATGAGTTCCACGCTTCGATAACTCGATTGTTGAAATCATATTTTTTACAGTCAAGTTTGGAGCGGTTCCTATTAAGTTTGAATCTGTTGCGTGCTCTTGTGTTGTTGCGGTTGAAGCTGAAGTAGTCATTGACCGGTAGGACGTTGCAGCATATGATCTTGTGGGCAGTACTCAAATCGTGTTTTAGGCGCCGTAGTTCTAGGCTTTCTAGGCCCAGGATTGTTAATCTATTTTCGTAGGATATTCTGTTTCGAGTGGAGGAGTGAAGGACTCTTCTGGTGAAATATCTTTGGACATTTTCAAGGGTGTTGATGTCTGAGATGTGGTATGGGTTCCAGACAGATGAGCAGTAGTCTAGGATGGGTCTGGCAAAAGTTTTGTAGGCTCTTGTGAGTAGTGTGAGATTGCCTGAGCAGAAGCTGCGTTGGATCAGGTTAACAACTCTAGAAGCTTTTTTGGCGATATTGTTGCAGTGGGCTTTAGCACTTTGGTAATTCAATATTAGTATTCCAAAGTCTTTTACTGAGTGTGGGTTAGCAGTGAGAGATTGTTTATTGTTAGCAGTGTCCTTCTGTCATATCCTTTGTGGTTTGTGCAGTGGAGAAACTGCATTTGCTTAACAACCATGTTAAGATTCACTTAACAACTACTGTAAAAATAGTAAAATCAGGTCCAATTTGACCTACTACAACTGCAAGGATTTATGACACAAATTCTGGTCCTAATTTTTGAGGACTAGTTGTACAACTGATATGGCTGAGAGTTCATATTAGAAGCACTGTATCTCCCTGTCTTCTTTGCCTCTGACTGTTCTCAATTACCTGAAGTTTATGAATGCTTTCAGAGGTTTGCTACTACCGCCCTAAAGGGGCATTCAGGGAAATATGTTTTCCCACTCAAAAGAACTAACAGAAGAGATATAAACATTTCTTCTGATTGAGAAGCAAAGAAGAAGAAGAAGAAGAAAACCTTGTTTCTGCAGACTGGAAAACATTTGCAAAAAGTTCATCTGTTTTCAGTGTGTCAATGCTAGCCTACAGTTACTGCCTCATGAATACTGAGTTATGTCCAGCATTCAGGCGTGTAACAAGGATGTCATGGGAGCATGCACATAGTCCATGAATCTCAAATCATTTTGGAGTTTGACATTTCCCCTTTTTGTTATTTTCCAAAAGTCCTGCTAGTAATGCGTTCTGCCATGTACCCAGCTGTACAAAATGTACTGCAGAGGCATGTTTGTATCCATGAATAAATAGCATCTAGTGTATAATCCATTATGCATACCTGCATGTGCTATCTCCTTGTTAAATATATTGGGATCACGGTATGTGGTATATTAGATTTAGAAACATAGAAACATAGAAGACTGACGGCAGAAAAAGACCTCATGGTCCATCTAGTCTGCCCTTATACTATTTCCTGTATTTTATCTTACAAGGGATATATGTTTATCCCAGGCATGTTTAAATTCAGTTACTGTGGATTTACCAACCACGTCTGCTGGAAGTTTGTTCCAAGGATCTACTACACTTTCAGTAAAATAATATTTTCTTATGTTGCCTTTGATCATTTCCCCAACTAACTTCAGATTGTGTCCCCTTGTTCTTGTGTTCACTTTCCTATTAAAAACACTTCCCTCCTGAACCTTATTTAACCCTTTAACATATTTAAATGTTTCGATCATGTCCCCCCTTTTCCTTCTGTCCTCCAGACTATACAAATTGAGTTCATTAAGTCTTTCCTGATACGTTTTATGCTTAAGACCTTCCACCATTCTTGTAGCCCGTCTTTGCACCCATTCAATTTTATCAATATCTTTTTGTAGGTGAGGTCTCCAGAACTGAACACAGTACTCCAAATGTGGTCTCACCAGCGCTCTATATAAGGGGATCACAATCTCCCTCTTCCTGCTTGTTATACCTCTAGCTATGCAGCCAAGCATCCTACTTGCTTTTCCTACCGCCTGACCACAGAATAACAGAATAACAGAGTTGGAAGACATCTTAGAGGTCTTCTAGTTCAACCTCCTGCTCAGGCAGGAAATCTTATATCATTTCAGACGAAGATATTGTCCAATCTCTTCTTAAAAACTTCCAGTGTTGGAGCATTCACAAATTCTGGGGGGAAATTGTTCCACTGATTAATTGTTCTATCTGTCAGGAAATTTCTTCTTAGTTCTAGGTTCCTTCTCTCGTTTTCTCCTTAGCCTGCTGTCACAATAATATAGTTATTGTTGCTGAAGATCATAAGTTGAAGAGATGTAGAAGGGATAGAATGGGCAAAAACTGCACTACTGAAATCCATTAGTCCAGTGCTTGTCAATTATTTTCTGTTAGCTCCACCCAGGAAGAAGTAAACATTTTGCACCCCCCAAACTCTCCGATCTGGGCCCCAATGGAATTTTAGTGTCAATATTTATTATTTTACTTATTATAAGATACAAGCAAACTATTGGCAAGGTGAGCCTGCTCTACCCACTTACCTGGGAATAAGTCACTCTGAACTCAGTGGAGCCTATTTGCGTGTGGGTTATCTGCCTGGAAATGAATAGCGGAATGGTGTCTCAGTTCCTATCAGAAATATGTGTTTTCTGATAGTCTTAGGTGACCCTTATGAAAGGGTCATTCGACCCCCAAAGGGGTCACGACCCACATGTTCAGAACCACTGCTCTAGTCATTATAAACACATTAGATAGAGGAATACTTATAGTTTAATCCAAGTTGTAATATGAAGACAATACACCTATGCAAGAATTATATCTCTTGATATCAAATAATGAAAGTATGAATTCTTGTAATACCCTTTCAGCTTGCAAGGAATTTAATTAAATTGTAATGTTCAAATTCCTTCTATTTTTTCCTTAAACACAGAATTTAAATTGTTAAATACAGAAACCTTCACTCTAATTTATACACACATACACACAGAGAGAGAGAGAGAAAATTGATATATTCCCAGAACTTGCATGGCATATGCCTACAAAATAATACTGGCGCTTCATAGATTAAATGGAGGGAGGTCTGAGGTAGGATGGAAGCTGGCTAGGGAATTCTGGTATTGGATATATATCATAAAGTTGCTAAAGATGAGAAACACTGGATTAGAGAAAATTCTGGGGTCTGCCTTTCCCCAAAGGATCAGTTTCTTTTCTATTCTTTCACTTCAACTCATGCAACACATGGGCTTGTTCTTTATTTTTTCATTTGGAAGAGTGGCTATTGACCATGTCTCTGTCTTTCTGTTTGAGTCTGAAGTTGAACTTCTTTTCTCTAGACATGTTTTGGATTTGCTGGTTGTCAGGATAACCTAAGGGGAAAGCACTTTGGACATCCCACGTATTAAACATGCTTTGAACATGGATTGCAAAGTCGCTAAAACCTGTTCAATGATCATGATGAGGAAGATCAAATAAACTTATGAGGTATGAGAGAAATCCCAATTTGTATCTTTCCAAAATATTTGCTTTAGAACTTTGATCTCTGCTTTTTTATGGTTCTAACTATTTCAGGCATTTTTCTAAGAATATTTTTTGTTTTATAATTCTAGAAACACTCTTAATTACATGTAACAATAATCAGCAAGTAACTTGAAATGAAATGTCTTTTACTCAAAATTCATTTGTTGTGGCTGCAATATCATGTTAGGATAGGATTTAATATCTGGACTTCTAACATAACTGTGTTATACACTTTTATTCCATTAGCCAGAATAGGACTGAACGTAAAAACCACATAAGGACAAGTTTGCATTTCTGGTGAACTCTACTTGAGGAAGTGACTGGCCATAAAGTGGTTCATGGCAGCTCCCCTTGAATAACAAGAATGTGTCAGCAGGATGAGAACTGTGTGATAAAAGGGTGCATATTTACATTTCCTGGGGTAAACAGGACGGAAGTAGCAATAAAAGACCTTGCTTTGTGATAAACAGGAGATAACCATATTCACAACAAAGGGGCCCAGGAAATTGGCCATAAGAGACATTTGTTCAGTAGAAACTAGTTACGTGCCATATGTAGATAGGAAGGACTCGGAAGTTGTGTCATATCTTAGAGTCATGTTATTGGATGTTTGTATACCACTTGACATATACGTATAACCTTACCCAATTTGCATATTCCCCCCCAATAAAAGGAAGTGTACGGCCCAAAACTGTGTCATTTCACCCAGAGAGAAATGTGTCCAGATTTTCTTTCTAGGATTTGAATTCGTGAGTAACCCCATGCATCTGGGTTGCCCTAAGACCCTCTGAAGACCCTGTTCCCCACAGGGACTTTGCGGCATCCGCAATTTGTACTTGCTTAGCAGCCTTCTTAATATATCTTTGCAGACATCTCTTACACCTCTTTCTTTCATGGTGTCTACAAGATTTCAGAGAGCTCTGTTTAATTTTATTTTCCTCAGTCATCCCAATTTTGCTTCTCACACTACCTCAGAATCAAATATCAGTTCTTTCTTTGCAAATGAATTGGGAGAATGGAGTAGGGTGAACAAATGTTAAATTTTATACCATCTCCAAGAGTTACATAAACATGTTTATTAAAAATATATTTCAAAAAGAAGAGCTGCAAGGTGTATTTGAGCTCCATCTATTGACTCATGCTTAATATAGTTTGCTCAGCCATACTTTTATATTTATTATTTTTCCTGTTTTGAAGGAAAGCAAATCTTATAGGAACCAAAGAACTGCAAAGCAAAGGCCACAATTTCTTTTCAGCAATAAAACAAGGCAAGATAATGTCTTTTGTCTCTTGCATATTCAGTTTTTCTGCTAGTTTTCTTTGTTGTTCAGTGTGTTGTCAGGTTCCCTGGACTGAATGTGGCTGAAATTACCTAGATAATCAACCTGGCACAGCCAGATAGGAATCTTTATTACAACACAAGAGCACACAACAGATTTAAACTTAATATTAACCTCTCCAAACTTGACTGTAAAAAATATGACTTCAGTAACCGAGTTGTCGAAGCATGGAACTCATTACCGGACTCCATAGTGTTGTATCCTGAAATGGCTACCTTGTAACTCTGTAAATAGTTTGTTCCTCTTTCTAGCGCTGTCTGAGCCGAAGCAGGAAGTCGCTCCTGATTGGCTCAGACGCGGCCGGCTCTAGCTTTGGCGGGAACCGCAAATGTATAAAAGGAGCGGTTTCTCCAGGCAGAGTCAGTCGGTACTCGCTGAATTGTCACTTTGCCTTGCTGAGCTGTCACTTGTTCTCTGAGCTGAATAAAAGTACCGATTGCTTGAACCCTGCCTCTGGGTCTACTTCACTGGCGACGAACGGACGGAAGAAACATCGCGTGCAACATGAACAAAGTCCAGATCGGCCAGGCTCCGGAACTCTTCGATCCCGAGAAAACGACCTGGGACGAATACATGGCCACCTTCGAGATTTTCCTCGAGGCGGCGGGAATACAGGACGCCGAAGCCGATCACAGACGGGCTATTTTCCTTAACTACTGCGGCCCAGAAATCCGTGGACTGGCCCAGACTCTCACTGAACCGCAGCAAGCAAGAACCGTAGCGTGGGACGTCCTACAGGAAAAGCTAGCGAGCCACTTCAAACCGACCAAACCAGCCATGGTTTTTCGGCATCAATTCCACATGATGGCTCAGAAGGAAACCGAGTCAATCAACCAGTTTACAACGCGACTTCGAACGGTACTTGCTCAATGCAAGTTTAAAGACCCGGAAGCTCGCCTCACCGACGCCCTGGTTTTCGGCATGAGAAGCGCCACAGTGAGAAATAAACTCCTCACCGAGGAAGAGCCGACTCTACAGACCGTGATTAAACTAGCGCAAACCGCAGAAGCAGCCGACGCAGCAGCTAGGGAATTGAAAGAGCACGGAAGGCGAGAACTCATTGCAAAGATTGACTCCGCGTCTCCCCGCGCCGTGGAAACAGACGACCTCAGCCAACCAGCTCACAGCGGGGACAACTGCCTCCTGGTACAAGACCAGCCGAGACACCATAGAGCTACTCACCCAGCCCCCTGCGCGGGCTGCCGGGGAAACCACCAGCGCCATCGATGCCCCTTCCGAGACGCTACATGCCACCGCTGCAACCGTCGAGGCCACATCGCCATCGCATGCAGAGCAACAGCACCAGAAGAAACATTTGCCACACCGCAATACCAGCGACCACAAAACCAGACCCCCCAATCGCGAGAAAGGAGACCGTTCCGCAACTCGGGTCAAAGGAACTACTCAACCGCTAACCGCGACTACTATAGAGGTAACTCTCAATTCTCCGTGAATAACACGGCAACCAAAAAGGGGGCTAAAATTGTTATCTCACTGTTACTAAATAACCAGCCTTGCTCAATGGAGCTGGATACGGGTTCTAGATATACCATCATGCCTTGGGAGAAGTTTAAACTGTATATGCCTAATGTGTCTAAGGCTGATTTAAATCAAACCTCTTTGGTGATCAGAGACTTTCAAGGGGGGGTAATCTCGGTCCTGGGAACAGCAAATGTACCTATTGCATTCAAGAATGTTAAATGTACCCTTCCCATGCTTATTGTAACGGGGGCCAAGCACTCTCTTCTGGGTCTAGCGTGGATGGAACCGTTGGGGATCGAAATTTCGGGTGTGTGTAATGTAAACTGTGATAATATGCCTAACTTTGTGAAAGAGTTCCCTGAGGTGTTCAGCCCCACCTTGGGATTGTATAAGGGGCCCCCTATATCATTCTCTATTGACCCCAAGGTCCCACCGGTCAGACTAAAACCTCGCAGGGTCCCCCTTCCGCTTCTCCCTAAACTAGACATACAGCTGGATAAACTCATTAGCCAAGGTATTTTGGTCCCTGTGGAACAGGGGCCATGGGAAACTCCCATAGTTACACCTCTGAAGCCAGATGGGTCTTTAAGAGTTTGCGCTGATTACAAATCGACCCTGAATAAGGCACTCCAACACCACCCCTACCCCATCCCGGTTGTACAACAACTTCTACACTCCCTGGGGAAGGGGAAAAGGTTCGCAAAGATCGACCTGGCGCAAGCTTACCAGCAACTTCCGGTCGATGAACAAACAGCAAACGCTCAAACAATTGTAACGCACAGGGGGGCTTTCAAATGCACGAGGTTACAGTTTGGGGTAAGCATAGCCCCAGGAATATTCCAGAGCATTATGGAATGCCTATTGTCAGGGGTAAATGGGGCCATCCCATACTTTGATGACATCTTAATTGCAGGGGAAAACCAGGAACAAGTAAACAAAAGAATAAGGGAAGTACTTAAGAGGTTACAGGACAAAGGTTTAAGAATCAAGCCTGATAAATGTGTCTGGGGAACCGACAGTATAGAATTCCTAGGTTATAAAATAGATAAAGAAGGTATCCACCCCACAACAGAGAAGCTGAGAGCAATTAGAGAAGCCCCAGAACCACAAGATAAGAACGAGCTGCAGGCATTTTTAGGCCTCCTTAATTTTTATTCCGTTTTTTTAAAGCAGAAGGCAACGGTAGCAGAGCCTCTCCATCGCTTACTCCAGAAGGAAGCCCGCTGGACATGGGGGGAAACTGAACGTGAAGCTTTTTCTCAAATAAAGAATTTATTAACTTCTAAAAGTGTAGTAGTCCAATATAGTGCTTCACTACCCATTAGGCTCACGTGCGACGCTTCACCGTACGGCATAGGAGGAGTCCTAGCTCACGTTCTTCCTAATAAGACAGAGGCCCCAATAGCATTTTTTTCAAGAACCATGACCAGCACAGAGAGGAATTATAGTCAGTTAGACAAGGAGGCTCTAGCTTTAGTGGCAGGGGTAAAGAAGTTTCACAATTATATTTTTGGAAGAAGCTTTGAACTAGTCACTGACCACAAGCCCCTACTAGGTCTGCTAGCCCCCAACAAGCCCACTCCACCGTTTATGTCTCCAAGACTAATCAGATGGGCTCTTTTCCTCTCAGGGTACCAGTATGAGCTCACCCACAAGGGGGGGAAGGAAATCAATCATGCAGATGGCCTCAGCAGGTGCCCCATAACAGACTTAGTGGAAGACCCTGTTCCTTCCACAGATGTGTTAATGATAGAACTCGAGGATAACCCACTAACCACGGCCAAAGAGGTAGCTGCACACACGCAGCAAGATCAAATCCTTAAACAAGTGGTGAACTGTGTTCTAAAGGGATGGCAAAATGATGTTGTGAAACCTGAATTGTGTGATTTTAAAAACAAAAGACTTGAGTTATCTTATGTAAAGGGTTGTCTGTTGTGGGGAGATAGAGTGATCATCCCCAAAAGCCTAAGGGAAAAGGTACTCAAAATGTTACATGTGGGTCATCCTGGGATTGTCAGGATGAAGAGCCTGGCAAGGGGACATCTATGGTGGCCAGGGCTGGATGCTGATATTGAAAATTGGGTTTCAAAGTGTGACCCGTGCCAAGAGTCACGGCCTAGTCCCCCTAAAACAACTCCGGCTGAGTGGGAACAGCCTGCTGGCCCTTGGTCTAGAATCCACATTGATTTTGCTGGCCCAGTGGGTTCCCAGTATTTTTTAATAGTGGTTGATGCCTTCTCCAAATGGGTGGAAATAATAGCAATGAACAACATAACCACAAGTGCCACCATCAAGGTATTGAGTAGACTGTTTGCATCCCATGGTTGCCCAGATATCTTAGTGTCTGACAATGGGCCACAGCTAACAGCCAGGCAATTCGAATTGTTCTTAGATGGCCTAGGGGTCAGGCATGCCCTCATCTCGCCTTATTCGCCCTGGGCTAACGGATTGGCAGAACGCTACGTTCGGGTGGCAAAGGAGGCATTGCGCAGGTCAGGCCCTGGGGATGTGCAACAAAACTTGGACCAATTCTTACTCACCCAGCACATTACCCCTAACTCACACACACATGTAAGCCCTGCAGAGTTATTGATGGGAAGGAAGTTGAGGTCACCACTAGACAGGTTAAACCCAAGGTTCTGTGTTAATAATAACCAAATGTGTGTAAAACCTGAAAGAGAAATGTATTTGGGACAAAATGTATATGTAAAAAGTTTTGATGGAAATGTAAACTGGATGAAAGGAATTGTTGTTAAGCAAAATGCACCAAAGACTTATATTGTAAAACTAGAGGATGGTCGTTTGTGGAAACGACACATAGACCACATTCGGAAGCGAACAGAAAATCAATTGCCACAAACCGCTGACATGGACTCTCCCCCTTCAACAGACTTTAGTACATTGCCCGAAGTAAGAAACACGCAAAGGGACTTATCGGGCCAGGGGGAACCATCCAGCGACGCCGAGCCATCCTCGTCCTCCGAAGCCTTCGTTGGGCCCGCCAGGCCAAGTCCGCCGCGCCGGGAGAACAGCGGCGAGCCATCCTCCACAGTCAGTGTCGAAGGAGAAATTGAACTGCGCAGGTCAGCGCGAGCTCCTCGGAGGCCCCACCGATTGGACGACTTTGTCACATGGCTTTCTTGATGGATGTGTCCAACTATGAGGGGAGGGGTGTTGTATCCTGAAATGGCTACCTTGTAACTCTGTAAATAGTTTGTTCCTCTTTCTAGCGCTGTCTGAGCCGAAGCAGGAAGTCGCTCCTGATTGGCTCAGACGCGGCCGGCTCTAGCTTTGGCGGGAACCGCAAATGTATAAAAGGAGCGGTTTCTCCAGGCAGAGTCAGTCGGTACTCGCTGAATTGTCACTTTGCCTTGCTGAGCTGTCACTTGTTCTCTGAGCTGAATAAAAGTACCGATTGCTTGAACCCTGCCTCTGGGTCTACTTCACATAGTGTCATCCCCACACCCCCAACACTTTACCCTTAGATTATCTACGGTTGACCTATCCAGATTCCTAAGAGGTCAGTAAGGGGCGAGTACAAGTGCATTAGAGTGCCTTCCGTCCCCTGTCCTATTGCTCTCCTATATCTCCTATACCTTTCTTCTATTCCTATATCTCTTCTATTCTTTCATTGATATGTTCTATTACTATATCTTCTTTTCTATTCTTTCTTAGATATATTTTACTATGAGTATCTCCTCTAT
The DNA here is from genome assembly GCF_031021105.1 of Erythrolamprus reginae. Taxonomy (NCBI): domain Eukaryota; kingdom Metazoa; phylum Chordata; class Lepidosauria; order Squamata; family Dipsadidae; genus Erythrolamprus; species Erythrolamprus reginae. Next base: position 61,808,462 of record NC_091953.1, read on the forward strand.
AACCTTCATCATGTATTTTACTATGTGTATATAGATATATACCCACTAAAACCCTCATTGTGTATTGGACAAAATAAATAAATAAAAAATACTACAAGTGCTACAGCACTTTCAATAGCTGATTTCCCATGTCAATATCAGGATTCTTATAATCACTGCATTGTAAATTCAGTACTTCTTTTTACCACTTTTATCACAGTTTCCTATATATCATTTCCGATGCTTGATGATAGCTAATAATAGGTTCATGACATAATTGACATCCCTATTCTGAAAGCAAAAGATACAACTTAATGCAGAGGAATCGATCATGTTGAGAATAAATTATGTAAGCCATACTTAATGAAGTAATGGACACTAATTAAAAGCTTCATACAATTCCTTATACGACCCAGAATCCTTCCTTGAGAGATATAAGTGTTCTAGAAACACAAAATATAAGCAGATAAATAAATAAACACTTCTTCAGGTTGGTTGATTTGCATTATCTGGCAGAACTCACATTTTACTGACACATTACATTTTGAATGAAGCAAAATTTCTCTCAAATGAAATGGATTCTTTGATATCTGGCCTTCAGCAGACCAATGAGCTCTTTTGTTTTTAGAATTGTTAACTCAGAAAGTTGATTCCCAAAAAGTAAATACTACATTTTTAATGCAGGTTCTTTTATCAAAGCTTTAGTTTAGAAAATTAATCATGTAATACCATATTAAAAAAAACATATGAATGGCGAAGCAATATTTCCTCTCAGTTTTAACATACTTGTTTACAATTTTAATGATTTTAATTTTTGTAATAAGGATGAGGCATTGCTTGATAAGTATTCTAGTATTTAATTTAAAAAATATTTAGAAATACTTGGCAGATGTACTACTTTTAAATATTACTTTAAATTAAAAAGTTGGGGGCTGTAATGACAGCAGAGAACTGTTACATACTAATCTATCAGAATACAAGCGAGGTTTTTTTAAAAAAAAAATTGTTGAAAAATATATGCAACACACAGAATTATTTAACTTTATGTTAAATAACCCAATTTCCTAGGAAAAGTTTCATTATAGGGTGCTTAGAAGTTGGGTAGTGTGGGAGAAACTGTATAATTGGATAGAAAAAAAAACCAAGAAAAGGAATTAGTATTAATAAGTGTATTATTATTAATTAGTGTAAAAAAACAGAATTGTAAAATTAATTATTATGTATATAGATAAGTATAAATGTTAAATGTTGTTTGTATGTTTGTCAATATAAAATAAAATTTAAATTAAATTAGATTAGAATAGCCTCCACCCTCCTTGCCTTTTGTAAGCTCCTCAAAACCCACCTCTGCCGTCAGGCATGGGGGAACTAAGATAATCTCCCCCCCCCAGGCTTCTACAATTTATGTATGGTATGTTTGTATGTATGATTGGTTTTATAACAAGGGTTTTTAGCTGTTTTAGTATTGGATTTTGACATTCTGTTGTTATCACTGTTGTTAGCTGCCCCGAGTCCACGGAGAGGAGCGGCATACAAATCAAATCAATCAATCAATCAATCAATCAATTAATCAATAAACAAACAAACAAACAAACAAACAAACAAATAAATAAATAAGTTGGGTAGTGATATCTTTGTCCTTCCTAATGAAACCATTACTTATTCTATATACCCCTGTAGAGCAGATCAGATCATTTTACAGCCTACAGGCCTCATCCAGCCCTTTGGTTGCCTCTGTGTGACCCATAGTGCTGTGGGGAACAGGAAGATGGAGGGGAGTCAGCCCTTCACAACAGTCCCAATTTTTCATATCCCCTTTGGGAAAATTAATCCCCACTCCTGCTTTGGAGTATATGGCCGGGGGATTGAAGAGTGCAATTGCTCTCAATGTAAAAGCTGTTTAATGCCGGGAATTTTGAGTGCTGCAGTGCAGTCCCTTTCTAGCTGGAGGATGCCAAGTTGTGAAAGACTACCTTATTATGATTTTTTTGTTCCTTGTCATCTGTATCTATCAACCACAAATGCATAGTATTAAGGATTTTCTATATATAAAATTATCCAGTTTATATGGTGCCAATCAGGTGAAAAGCCATTTTAAAGAGATTTTAGCATTTGACTAATGAGAATTTTAATATGCCTTTTCTTGATAAGATCTTATGGGAAAATCCTGTTTTGTTTTTGATAATAAACAATAAAAAAGCTTGAGATTTAAAAAGCAATAATGTGAAAGAATGTGAAGCTGACAAATGAGTTCATTGGTCTGTGAGGGTAAGCAGCAGAGTTGGAGTCCATTAATCAATTTGCTTTGTGTCAGCTGGAAGCAACAAATCAGCTCCATCAATAACTAGCTTTGTAGTACGAAAAGTGGAACATACTTTGTACACTAATGTAATCCACCAAATACTATTAGTTGAACCAGCTAATTCACCTCACCTCACCTCATTTAATTGAGTTCATTTTAAATGTCAGCTTTATTTTGAACCTTACTTTGTTCTTTAGAACTATTTGTAGAAGAATTAAGCTATTGCCTAATAAGATTTTTTTTTAGCAATTTCTCTACTGCCACAATATACATTTCAGCAGTTTCTTTTACAAATAATCTGACTAGCATCAACCTTACTGTCTACTGTCTAAGCCAGTGTTTTTCAACCAGTGTGCCGCGAGACATGGTCAGGTGTGTCACGAAGCTCAGAGAGAAAGAGAGAAAGAAAGCAAGAGAGAGAAAGAGAACAAGAGAGAAAGAAAGCAAGAGAGAGAGAAAGAGAACAAGAGAAAGAGAGAGAAAGAGAGAGAAAGAGAGGGAGGGAAGGAGAGAGAGAGAAAGACATAGAGGGACGTAAGTAGGGAGAGAAAGAGAGCAAAAAAGAGAGGAAGAAAGGAAGAGAAAGAAAGAGTGATAGAGAGAGAGAGAGAAAGAGGAAGGAAGGGAGAAAAAGAGGGAGGGAGAAAGAAATAGAGCGAAGGGGAGGAAGAGAGAGAGATAATTTTTTTGTCCAAACTTTTTTTAGCTGCCCCCCCCCCTCAATATGCCTCAGGGTTTCGTAAATGTAACAAATGTGCCACGACTCAAAAAAGGTTGAAAATCACTGTTCTAAGCAGCTAATTTAAAATTGCCTTTTAATGGAAAGGACCTATGCAGGCTCCCAATGCTGTATAGGGGGCTTTCCCTACTCTAGGTCTTCTACCCATGAAATCCAACTTGCAGCTGGAAGTAATAGTTATTTTATTGAAGCAATAAAAACAATCTACAGCTATAAAGATGAACTTCATCTCAGTGCCCAGACTTTAAAGTATACCTTTTGAAAACACATTTGCACTCTATTTTGAACAAGCTAATTGTATCTCCTAGTCGACAAGGTTATTATATATTTCATGTGCAGTGTTTAAGAAGTATTCCCACACAAAAGTATTTTAGCTGTCAGCTAGGCAATGCTGAATAGAAGTAGGAAGCAATGCAGGTACAAACAACAAAACATGGCTCCAGCATTAAAAAAAAGACAATTATCCAAAGAAATAAAACTATAATAAACATTTTACAGGAGCTTGAAAATGGGGCATTCTTCTATTTTAATTTGCTTATTAGAACTATGACAGTTTGTTTCTCATGTGAAGAGCATCAATGCAATTTCTGATTCTGAAAAGTAGCTGAAATATATTCTGAGACATTGCTCTGAAAACTTCAGCTACCTTTTGTTGTGGTTCAGCCTGAGGCTGATCAGGGACCAGCTGCGTCTCTGCTGGCTCCATGCCCGGAGGAGGATGACAGCGAAGAGGAGAGGGCTGAGCAGTCGGACGGGGGAGAGTGCAGTCAGGAATGTGACGAGGACGAACAGCATGAGAGCCCAGGGGGGGGGGGCCTCTCCCCAGCCAGTAGCTTGGAGTCATTAGGTGATGAAGCACAAGCTGTCATTGACATGTGACAGAGACGTTTAGAGCAAAGGAAGGAACAATTGAAGAAATATTATCAGCATTGAATTAGGAAAAGCAGGGCTTGGGTGTGGTCCTCATTAGCAGGGAAGGGTTTATAAGGCAGGCAAGCTCTTGAAGCCATGTGGAGTGTTATCAGTTTGGAGTTGCGGTAACCTGTAATGTTTCTCGGCGTCTCTGTTCCTGGCTTGTGGCCCAGCAGTCTGGAAGACCCGTGGGAGGTGTATGTCTGCTATCTACAGCCTTGTCTTGGCAGCAAGAATCCTGTATTGCTGCATGGACAATTGCCTTCGTGTATATATTTGGAGTTCCAGTGTTTTCCTGCTTTGTAAGGACATTTTCTGTTAGCTTTGTTTCTCTTGAACTTTATAAACTGCATTTGCATTTTACCGGTGTGTCTGGCTTATCTTTTTGGGTTGATCATAGCTTCTGGAGTGACCCAGACACAACACCTTTTCTCTAATAAATGAAAGGGATAGTGAAGATACTGTTTGCAGAGAAGAAACGGAGGCTGTTTGCATATCTGTTTGCATAAATGAACATCAATCAATCGATCAATCAATCAATCAATCAATCAGAATAGCACTGGAAGGGACCTTCAAGGTATTTAAGAGTCTAGAGCAGTGATGGAGAACCTATGGCATGGGTGCCACAGGTAGCATGCAGAGCCATATCTGCTGGCACACAAGCTGTTGCTCTAGCTCAGCTCCAATATGCATTTGTGTGCTGGTCAGCTGATTTTTGGCTTGCGCAGAGGCTCTAGGAGGGAGTTGTTGACTTCCAGAGAGCTTCCAAGGTTTTTTTTTTACCCACCCCCAGCTCCAGGGATGTCTTTGGAGCCTGGGGAGGGCGAAACACAAGCCTACTAGGCCCACCAGAAGTTGGTAAACAAGCTGTTTCCTGTCTCCAGAGGGCTTCCGGGAGGTGGGGGAAGCTGTTTTTGCCCTCCCCAGGCATTGAATTATGGGTGTGGGCACTCACGCATGCGCAATAGCACACATCCATGCTCTTTTGGCACCCGAGAAGAAAAAAGGTTTGCCATCACTGGTTTAGACCAATTCCATTTCAGACAAGTGACTCTCCAGTTTCTTCTTAAAAACTCTAGTGGTGACTTCTGAATGCAAGCTGTTCCATTGGTTAATTGTCCTCACTGTTAGGAAGTTTCTCCTTAATTCCAGGTTGCCTTGTGCTTGATTAGTTTCCAACCATTGTTTCTTGTCCTGCCCTCTGGTGCTTTAGAAAACAAGTTGGTACCCTCTTCTTTGTGGCAACCTCTCAATATTGTGTGTGCATGTGTCATACATGCACACACATAATATTTAATGCAGAATGCAGAAAATATTTGCAAAATAACAGAGGAAATTGGACAATTCATTTGTTTGTTTCTTCTCCCTTGCAATTATTCCTCCTGTCATTTTCTAGTATTTCCCACCCAAGATTGAAATGAATAGCGGCAAAAGGAAAATTCAGTTCTAAATCATTTTTTTTTGTAACCAACTGCTTGATGCATATGGAGAATTAAACAATTTCAAATAGTAATCCTATAGCATTTTTGAGGGCACAGTCATTTTTATTCCAGTCTCACCCCCATTTATTTAATTAAAACAAATATATAGTTTTAGAGAAGATAATATCAATAAGTGATCAAAAATGCTGGAAGTTATAAAATTAACTCTCAATATAGTTATAACCAAAGCAGTGCACCTAGTTTGCATATGTATGTATTTTTGTATATATGTATTTCATCTTAATGTCATATCTCCACTGTATTATTATTTATAATTAAAAGAAAAGAAATTACTAAAATAATATATAAGTATTCAATCGTTTACTTACTGCTTCTTCTTGTGCTCTAGCCAGGTTATTGTATTTATTAGCCTAAACTTTAGAAACCATACTCTAAATGTTTATATTTCCCTTGCTGCATGATCTATATATATAAAAACAAAAATCACTCACACACTAATCATGAAATCTCCAGAACGGTAAAACCTACAAATTTGAAATTTGCCAGGTATTTGCTGCTCTTGCCTTTAGGTGCTCACTAAGAAAGGAGTTTTCAAAATGACCATCAGAGCATTAGTATTTCTTATATTATTATTAACCTGAAAAGAAATCTGATCCTGTAATAACTCTCAAAGGTTGAATCAAGCAGGTTTATTTCGCTAACAGGACAAGGAAGTCAATTCAGTCAAGAAGCAATGGAGTATTGAGAGCTTCAAACTTCGCCATGTAGGCTGTCCAGGTCATTCTTTCTGTGTCGAAGAATTCAGGTGGCTGGACTACCGATGGAGTAGCCATGATAGCACACGGAGGGTCGGTTTCCTTGTCGTCAATGTAATAACTCTCAAAGCAAGGTTGAATCAAGCAAGGTTTATTTCGCTAACAGGACAAGGAAGTCAATTCAGACAAGAAGCAATGGAGTATTGAGAGCTCTATACAATGACAGTTCTCCTATTTATACAATCTAGCCCAGCAACAGGCAGTTTTACAAAGATACATTTTAAGTGCCAAAAGAAGGCAACCAATCAACATGCAATAAAGAAATCTGAACTTTTGACTTTTACCCTGTCTGGGTAGGTCACCCAGGCAAATATCTAACAGATCCAAATGCAAAACACAAGCATAGGATTTTCAGTTTCGCTTATGCTTTCATAGGAGCAAGCAGCTATAAAACAGAACAATTGAGCTAAGCCACACACAGACTCCTTCCTGCCTCCTTCTTACTCACACAGCAAATACTGTTTGAGTTTTCAAACATCCCTTAACTATCTCACACACTAATAGGAGGCTAGGCAGATGAATACCAATGGATGCTGGTAGGCAGAGACAGATTTTTCTCCCTTTGTTTTTCCTCCTCAATTCAGACAAATATGTTCCTTCTACTGTAACACCAGTTAAAGGGAAAAGAGGCAAAAATGTGGGAAAAGATTTACAAGTAAGGGGAGATGCCTATTTCTTCCATGGCCAGTTCTATGTGGCATGCTCCAGAGTCAGTTCACCTGACAGCCTGGTCATCCTCCAACCAGAGAGCAAAACCAGGAATGTTGTTTACAGGGAGGTCCTGAATAATTCATCTGAGGGATGAATTGAAAGTCTATGCTATGCAAATAATGTCTTCATCTGTAACAGAAACTTAGCTTACCATCTTTAGTGAAATAATACAGTCCCCCGTTTAACTACTCATTAATTTTCAAGCCTTAAGTGTCAATTTATCAAGTCACATCACATAGTTTCGTCACGAAGCACAGGTATTTAGCTAGTATATAAAATACTTTTAGTGAAACATCTGTTACATGTGTATGCTATTATTATAACCATTGCTAGGTATTCTATAAAACTAGAAATACTAAATGGTACTAAAATTCCTCCTGGTACTATCCTGCTAGATAGATCTATGGAGGAATGAAGTCACAATGAATGCAGTTGGTATATGGCAAAATATACCTGAGTCATACAAGGATCAGGATTATAACAAAATGTGGGATTCAGCAGGTTCTGACCAATTCTGGAGAAATGGTAGCAGAAATTTTGAATAGTTTGGAGAACCAATAAATGCCAGAAATGACTGGCCCCGCCCCCATCTATTCTCTGCCTCCTGAGTCCCGGCTGATTGGGAGGAAATGGGGATTTTGCAGTAACCTTATTCTGGAGTGAGGAAGGAATGGAGATTTTACAGTATACTTCCCATGGAGTAGGATGAAAATGGAGTTTTAAACCATTTAAAGTTGCCTTCCTCGATTTATTAAAGGTTACATAAATAGAAGCTTAACAATAGGCAGGTAGCTTAATTGCGGGAATGCAAAAATGCATGGTCCAAGGATCAGCAGGGTAATTTCTTGATACATAAATTTCCTAGTGTTCTGTCGAGCTCTCTGGTAGAATCCTCCCAAAAATACACAGATACAATTTCAGACACACACACGTTTGAAAATTCAAAACAATGTTCTTTATAATGAAAATTCACTTAACCTAAGCCCTCTTTTGGGATAGCAAAGAGCACTCGTCTCCAAACAAACTGGTAATTTGTACAAGTCCCTTATAATTTCTGTGATACTTAGCTTGCAGCTGTGAAGCAATTCACAGTCCTTCTTCTTTCACAAAGTGAAACACACTTTGCACTGGGTTAGTTTCAAAGCGGGGGAAAATCAGCACACAAAGATCAAAGTCAGCAAAGCAGTCATGAAACACAATGATCAGATAATCCTCCACAATGGCCAAACCCACAGGCTGCTATTTATAGCAGTCTCACTAATTACCACAGCCCCACCCAACCACAGGTGGCCTCATTTTTTTTATAATAATCTCTCAGTTGCTGTTGCCTATGCATCGCTCTCCGTATGCGTGGCTGCATCATTAACTCTTGTTCTGAATCCAAGGAGGAGCTAGATCATTGATCTCCTTCTGAGCTGTCTGCCACATTCTCCTCCTCCCTGTCACTCATGTCTTCTTGGTCAGAGGAGTCTTCATCATCAGATTCCACCGGGGACAAAACAGGCCTGCAGCATGTGGATGTCTCCCCCACATCCACAGTCCTTGGGGCAGGAGCTGGGCCAGAGGTAACCACAACACCTAGAAATGGCTTAAATGTGAGATTTATTATCATTAATCCTGTATGAGGGATTTGTAAGCACTTGTGAGGGATTTTTTTTAAAAAGGATATAATATACATTTTCCCCATACCTCTAGTGAAGTTAGTAAGATTATCCTTATATTATATTCATGTACCACATCTCCTCACCATTCAGAAATTGATATCTCCTGCTCTGGAGGAAAACTGTTTCTGTCTTCGCAATTTGCTGCAGTACACTGCAGCACTTTGCAAAGCATGCATCGTGTTCCCTTAACTTCCAACTATGCACGACATAGACAAAGATATTTGCTTCTATCTCTTTTGTAGCTTTAACTGCTCTTTTAGTCTTCATTTTCTCCCATATTGGCACATAAGGAATGAAAAGGATAGAGGTGGGAAATGAACATTAACATGCTAATGACAATCATTGTGTTGTACCTCATAATATACCAAATATACCAAATACAGTATACCTCATGATATTCCAAAAAATGTATATTTTCTTTTATGTAGACTCTGAGCATATGCCCCAAAGATAAATTCCTTGTTTGTCCAATCACACTTGGCCAATAAAGAAATAATTCTATTTTATTCTATTCTATTATATTCTATTCTACTTTACTCTACTCTACTTTAGTCTATTATATTCTATCTTGTTGGTCATCATGCATACTGTTTTCAAATTCAGAATAAGTGAATTTAAGATGGAGTTGTGAAAATTATTACTATTCACAATACAGTGATCCCTCGATTAGCACGGTCTCGATTAGCGCGAAACGCTGCAACGCGGTTTTTCAAAAAATATTAATTAAAAAATAAGTCCGCGCTAGTTCTCTCTCTCTTTCTCTCCCTGTTGCCGGCGTGGTATATGAGAGAGAAAGAGAGAGGCAGAGGTCGGGCGCATTACCGGGAGGTGGAGGCAGCGTGGGGACGCTGGGTGCCGGGGACACCGAGGAGGGGGTGGACGTGGCCTCTCAGCTGCAGAGCTGAACAAGGGCGGAGGCAACGGCGGAGTCCGGCGCTGGGGCCATGCGGGGCCGCTCATCCAGGGGGGCGTGGACTGGCAAGTCGCCCTCCTTTCTCTTTCTTTCTCTCTCTTATACCACACCGGTAACAGGGAGAGAAAGAGAGAGAGCGGAGGGCACCTTGCCGGTCCACGCCCCCCTAGATGAGCGGCTCCGCATGGCCCCAGCGTCGCCCAGGCAAAGGGGAAACCCCAAGATCGCTTGCCGCTTGCCGTATTGCAGCGAAGGAGGCGAAGCAAGGCTCCAAGCTGCAATACGGCAAGCGGCAAGCGATCTTGAGGTTTCCCCTTTGCCTGGGCGGCGGGAAGACCAAGGGAAGGTTCCTTCAGCCGCCCAACACCTGATCCGCTCCGCAGCGCGGCAGCAGCGAGGAGCCGAAGATGGGGTTTCCCCTTTGCCTGGGCAACGGGGAAACCCCATCTTCGGCTCCTCGCTGCTTCCGCGCTGCGGAGCAGATCAGCTGTTGGGCGGCTGAAGGAACCTTCCCTTGGTCTTCCCCGCCGCCCACACGCAAACTCCACCATCTGCGCATGTGCGGCCATGAAAAAAAAATGGTGCGCATGCGCAGATGGTGTTTTTTACTTCCACACCACTATAACACAGAAATCGATTAGCGCGGGAGGTCTTGGAACGTAACCCCCGCGCTAATCGAGAGATCACTGTACTCTACACAATAATTTTGCAATTTTTCCATCAAGTAAGAGAAACAGTCTCCTACAAGGTATTAACAACAAATAAATGTTAGCGTTCACCCCACAGAATACCAGGTACAGATGATAATTCGCTAAACATTTGTGTGTGTGTGTGTTTGTTTGTTTGTTTATTTTATATATTTATTTTGTTTGTCAGATATACGAGATAACAGGTATAAATATAAACATGTACATGAACACACGAAATGAGTACGAATAAAAGGGCTCTCAAAGTATAACATGCAAGGTTTACAGAAATTTAAAATAATATACCGTATTTTCCGGCGTATAAGACGACTGGGCGTATAAGACGACCCCCTAACTTTTCCAGTTAAAATATAGAATTTGAGATATACTCGCCGTATAAGACTACCCCTCTTCTGTACATCATAGACCTGACTGAGTCTAGGTCTATGATGTACTTGCATTGAGAAAAAAATCATTTCTGAACATGATAACACAATATTTTAATTACTAATGATGAAGATCTTATTGTTAAAATTATGAATGAATTATTTAGAGAGAGAGAGCCAAGTGGGAACACTCTTCTGTCTATCTCTCCATATGTCTCTGTCTATCTGTCTTGTCTGCCTCTCATATTTCTCCTCACCACAATTAAGTTTATTATTATAACTCATCATAATTTGTCAACACAAAAAGGTGAACCTGGCTATTTTTCTTTCTCCTACCATCTATTCTGCAGGTATCTTTCAGTCTAACATGCAGCATGCTGACACCTATGTGAGAATCTATTATGGAATGAGAATCTGTATGTGATATCATGATATGGCAATCCAAACAGCCCATCCATTTTTTCCTCTTTCCGCACTTTCTGTCTTTATCCTCTTGCAATGTCACTTAAACAGATTTTAACTTGTCGGGTTTAATTAGTGACCCTGCCAATTTTCAGTACTGTGCAGTGTGCTATGATACAGAGCAGGGTGAATAATATGACCTCAGCTTTTAAAGTTATTTTAAAATGTTGCCTAAGAAATATGGAAAGATGATTCTTTTTGGAGGAAAAGTACATTTTCAATGGTTAAACATAAGAACAAATACAAACAGGCAGAAATAAATGCATCCAGTTTAACATTCAATTTTGCAACCACTAATAATGTTGGTCAAGTAGGTACAAAAATACCTGGGGAAATTATCAAAGTCTGAGAAATGGGTCCCTTGTCAGTTAAAAGGAGTGCTGATTTACCACCTGCTAGAGCAGTGATTTTCAACCTTTTTTGAGGTGCAGCACATTTTTTACATTTACAAAATCCTGGGGCACATCACCAACCAAAATTACACAAATCTAATAAATAAATACATACATACATACATACACACACACACACACACACACACACACACACACACACACATAAATAACCCCCTCATATATACAATCCCATGTAACATCCCCTTATAAATACAGTCAATCATCAATCATCCCTCCTCAAATTTATACCACTGTCTCATTTCTGGGTTCTTCTCCTGTCTTTCCCCCTTTTCTCTCTTATGTTTCTCATTTCTCTCTCTTCCTCCCTTTTTCCCTCATTCCTTCTCCCTCTCACTTCTCCTCTTTTTCCATCCCTGTCTCTCCCCCCCCCCCTTACGTGTGTGTGTGTGTATACACACTCGAACCATTTCCAAAACCAGTTGAGGGCTGGGTTTTTTTTCTCTTTTATTCTTTTCAAACACAGGTGTGGGCTGGGGGGGGTGTTTCTTATTATTTGGGTGCTTTTTACCATATGCTTCAAGAATCACCTCTCTCCCTCTCTCTTGTTCTCTCTTATTTTCTTTCTGAGGCTCCTCCCACAACGGTGGCTACAGCGGCGCTGGCGATCCGGCCGCTAGCCGCTCCGAGCGCTGTGGGAACGCCCACCTCTCTCGCAGTCCGGTCCCGAGCTTCCCATCCTCCTTCTCAGAAGGTTTCCTTCTGAGCAAGCTGGCAGGAGGATGGGAAGCAGCCCCCACACCGCTCGGAGCGGCTAGCGGCCGCATCGCCAGTGCCGTTGCAGCCACCGCTAATGTAAAGGGGCTGCTTCCCGGCGGCAGGAACGCCTCGCCTCCGCTACTCCCGCCGCCGCCTTTGCTCTCCCCGCCGGGCAAGAGGCAAAGGTAGCGGAGGCAAGGCGGAGAAGAAAGAAGCCGCGGATAACTGCAGCAAGGGCTCGTTATGCCGGCTACCCCCCGCAGTTCCTGCCGCCGGGAGTGGCGCTCCACCCCAGCAAAGCCGGCGAGGGAGCTCCGGAATTGGTTGGTGCTCGCCCGACGCCTTGTTTTTTTATTTCCCCCTTTGGCAAGGGAGCGCTCGAGGAGACAGCGTCTTGTGGCATCGCCTCCCATCGGGTTTACGACGAAGGGACGCTCAGCAACTTCTTTTTCCTTTCGGCGCCATAGCCACCCGCAGTCCCCGGAGCCGGTGGGTTGAGGCAAAGGGCTGCGTTTCCCTTCCCTCCCTCCCTCCTGCCCCCGTCCTGAATGGAAGCCTCGCTCCGGGATCTCCGCCGCTTGCAAACCGCTCACTTTCGGCTCCGGGGACTGCGGATGGCTATGGCGCCGAAAGGAAAAAGAAGTTGCTGCGTGATGCCGCAAGACGCTGTCTCCTCGAGCGCTCCCTTGCCTCCCGAACTCCCGCCTGTGAAGAGAAACCAAAGGGGGAAATAAAAAAACAAGGCGTCGGGCGAGCACCAACCGATTCCGGAGCTCCCTCGCCGGCTTCATCAACGCGCTGCTGTTGCTGCTGTTGCTGCTGTCGCTGCCGCCTGAGGCGGCGGCACTCGAATCTGGCGTGGTGGAAAATCTTTGCCTGCCTCCAGATTTTCCACCACGCCAGATTCGAGTGCCGCCGCCTCAGGCGGCAACGACAGCAGCAACAGCAGCGCTTTTTCCTTTCGGCGCCATAGCCACCCGCAGTCCCCGGAGCCGAAAGTGAGCGCGGGTCCGCTCCCCCCCCCCCAATCCCGCTCCCGGCCTCCTCCCGCCCGCGGCTGTGGAATGGGCGCAGTATCTGGCCTATAAGACGACCCCCCACTTTGGAAAAGATTTTCAGGGGTTAAAAAGTCGTCTTATACGCCGGAAAATACGGGTACTTGTTTCTTCTAATAGAAACATAGAAGACTGGTGGCAGAAAAAGACCTCATGGTCCATCTAGTCTGCCCTTATACTATTTCCTGTATTTTATCTTAGGATGGATATATGTTTATCCCAGGCATGTTTAAACTTGGTTACTGTGGATTTACCAACCATGTCTGCTGGAAGTTTATTCCAAGGGTCTACTACTCTTTCAATAAAATAATATTTTCTCATGTTGCTTTTGATCTTTCCCCCAACTAACTTCATTGTTCTTGTGTTCACTTTCCTATTAAAAACACTTCCCTTCTGAACCTTATTTAACCCTTTGACATATTTAAATGTTTCGATCATGTCTCCCCTTTCTCTTCTGTCCTCCAGACTATATAGATTGAGTTCATTAAGTCTTTCCTGATACGTTTTATGCTTAAGACCTTCCACCATTCTTGTAGCCCGTCTTTGGACCCGTTCAATTTTGTCAATATCTTTTTGTAGGTGAGGTCTCCAGAACTGAACACAGTTCTAGAATGGTGCCTCTTCTTGGTATTTATATCCATTTCAATAATACATGGGCCAAATAATGTCATCTCTCCCTTCCTAAGCCATTTTCAGCAGCAGGATTGATACTGCACCCTAATCGGCAATTAGTGTGTCCTGTTATTCATGCCAAAGGATTGAGTGAGCAAAAGGGCCTCACATTGTTCAAAGGAAAAGGTAGCCATCCATTTGCTGATTCTTTTTCAGGTAGTTTGTGTGTCCATCATGTGTTTGTGTAATTACAAATATTGTTATTTTTCCTTCTCTATTATGCCCCAAGGACTAAGACTAAGGCTCAGTTCAGTAGTGCTTTCTCATTCTTCAACTATTTCCCATTGACTTGGCTTTCTTAAAAAACCAAACCCATAAATGAAGATGCTCCCTTGATAAAGTCACAAAATATATGATAAATTTACTTGATGGATTTTCAAGAAGCTAGAAGGCTGGAACTATTACCATCCTTAGGTACAAGAGATTCTGTGCCTTTAAAAACTGGCTGACAAGCATAAAATTAGCAGGTTAATGCTTTCTCAGATAGCACATTTTGGTGGTATTAAAATATGCATATTTGGCATGCCTGCCTTTCATAAAGCTATTATTAAGTAACTCCTACTTATGTCAAATGAGCATTATTCCAGATGCCTCTGCATACATTCCGAAAGATGGGGGCAAAGCTATCATTGTGCCCATCTTTAAAAAGGTGATGAGGCACTCCCTGATAATTATAAGCTTATAAGTTTTCTAAATATAATCAACACATTGTAAACAAATCTATGCAAAAAGTAGTGCAATTCGCTTGAGAAACACATCACCCTGAAGATGAGCAAACAAGTTTTAGGGAAAGAAGATGAACTTTAATCATTGTCTTCTCTTTCAACATTCAGCTGATTAATACACATGTAACTCTCACACACAATTGTGTGTAACCTTTGTAAACTTGAAAATGGCCTTTGATAAGATTAAATCCAGCAATACACCATCGATAGGCTCACATTGCTATTTATCTTTAAATTGCACAAACAAACACGTCTTACAGAGAACCAATGGGTATCTAACCAATTCAACATCAGTGAAAAAGTATGCAACAAGGCTGTACAGTGATCCCTCTATTATCGCGAGGGTTCCATTCCAAGACCCCTCGCGATAATCGATTTTTCGCGATGTAGGGTTGCGGAAGTAAAAACACCATCTGCGCATGCGCGCCCTTTTTTCTATGGCCGTGCATGCGTAGATGGTGGAGTTTGCGTTCCCCGCCGCCCACGCAAAGGGGAAACCCCGATTCGGCTCCTCGCTGCTGCTGCGCTACCGAGCAGGTCAGCTGCTGGACGGCCGAAGGAACCTTCCCTGGGTCTTCCCCCTCTTGCTGGCGGGCGG
Source organism: Erythrolamprus reginae (assembly GCF_031021105.1). NCBI lineage: Eukaryota > Metazoa > Chordata > Lepidosauria > Squamata > Dipsadidae > Erythrolamprus > Erythrolamprus reginae. The sequence continues at coordinate 61,823,635 of NC_091953.1, forward strand.
GCGAGCGGCAGGCATCAGCGAGGAGCCGGGGTTTCCCCTTTGCGTGGGCGGCCGGGAAGACCCAGGTTGGGGGTTCGGGGGGGGTGCTGGGAAGCCCCCCAGGCTGGCTGCGACCTTTTAAAACAGCTGCGCCGCTTCCCAGCTGAGTCCTGAAGCCAAACGCGGAAGTTCGCCTTTGGCGTTTGGCTTCAGGACTCAGCTGGGAAGCGGCGTGGCTGTTTTAAAAGGTCGCAGCCGGCCTGGGGGGCTTCCCAGCACCCCCCCCGAACCCGGGTTGGGGGTTCGGGGGGGTGCTGGGAAGACCCCCAGGCCAGCTACGACCTTTTAAAACAGCCGCGCCACTTCCCAGCTGACTCCCGAAGCCAAACCCGGAAGTGGTTTTTTTTTAAATTAATATTTTTTTAAAAAATCGCGATATAGCGTTTCGCGAAGATCGAGATCGTGAAACTCGAGGGATCACTGTATTGTGCTTCCACAAATCCACATCAGTGGTTTACATGCTCCCAAAACAGTAGACAAACTCTCCAAATAGCACAAAATAGTCACCAGCAAGCTGCATCATTTGGGTCTGTCTCTTGATTTCCTTTAACCATGAGATTTGATCAATTGAAAGAGGTCATTAAATAGAAACTATGGAATTCCAGAATAAATTTGCAGTTGCTTCAAGACTCTACTAACCTTGCAATGAAACAAGGAACTGTCATATTATCCAAGTTGTCCAATTTCAACTGCATCTCTAGAACAAGAGCTGCAGTGCCCCTTCTCCGCAACCAGGGATGGTACCTGAAAAGTCCAGAGACAAGGCTAGGTAAAGACGGTTCCTTTATTTCAGCTCTTATAGGTAAGTGGCAATCAGCGGAATACCGTCTGCTCAACCTGGGGAGAAACCGCTCTTTTTATACATTTGCGGCTCCCGCCAAAAGAGAGCAGCCCGCGTCTGAGCCAATCAGACACGACTTCCTGTTTCCCGCTTAGACAGCGTTTCCACACGGAACCAACTATTTACAAGGATACAACAGTACCAGATACCCCTTTCACAAAGAAGATGCTCTTGTGACTCTACCCAGACTGAACTTTAGAAGAAGACTTTCTGTAGTACAGATTTTACAAGGCATTGCACTCCCAATTAATTAAACCCTTTAGAGATAGCTCTTGCAGGCAAAGGGTATTTGGATTTTTTTAAAAAAAAAGATAAGAACCTTGAAATTCCCCATGCAATTACTAAATTGCTAAATTCTGTGCCTAAGTCATAATAGTCATATTGTCAAATCCAATAACCAAATAAATATTTTGCATAATTTATAAGATGTAATTGGGTTCTAGAATTGCAGGTGAGTGTTTTAATTTTTGTAAGCTGGCCTTGACTGTAATAAAATGTTTGTATCGTATTACATTTTATTCATTTGTATTATTCCACCAGGATCAAAATTTCGTACATATGCTATTTGATAAGAGCAGTTTGCGTTAACAGAAAACTAGAACATCTGAGGTAGAGTTATTCATATTGCTGATTATTTCCCAAGCTACTTGCATTCACAGGTGTGTGTGTGTATATATATATACATACATACATACATATAAGTGCATAAAAATGTTCTTTCTTAATTAAAATTTTCTTTACTTACTATAAGCAATCAAGGTTTTCTCAAACCTTGTCTAGAGACCACAACCTGTCTAGTGATATTACAGGTGGGTTCCTCCCAATTTGGACTGGTTTGCCTGAACTGGTAGCAACCCACTGGTGACATCACAATGATGTTATGGAACCGGTTCAGCCTTTTTAATCAATTTTTAATTTTTTTAAAAAAATTCCCCTCTAAACCAAGTTTCTGGCACTTGTTTTGTCTTGCCATGTTTTTGGCTTTAAAAAAATTCAATGGTTTTGGCAATTTTTGGCCCACGTGGTATGCCCACGCAGCTCATCCATACAGGACACCCACGCGTGACCATGCAGCACTGGAGGAAGCGAACCGGCAACAAGGTAAGTAAGAATCAGTGATGGGCTCCTACGGGTTATGGTCAGGTATGCAGTACTGGTAGCAAAATTTTCATTTTTTTCTCTTTTTTTCCTTTCTGGGCTCTGAGTAAGATTTTCCTATCACAGTAAATGAGGTTGAATGTGTTTAATTTTGAAAGAGCTGTGCATGCGTGTGTGTACATATATTTTATATAGTAGATAGAATCCACCCCTGAATGATATCTTTGTGTCATCTGCAAATTTTCTGAGTATCACTTCAATCCCTTCACCTAGGTAGTTTATGAAGGCGTTGAGGAACATTGGGTCTAAGACAGGGGGGGAGAATGATGGCTCCTTTATGACTTGCAGACTTCAGCTCCCAGAATTCCTGAGCCAATCATGCTAGATCAGAATTTCTGGGAGTTGAAGACTACTAGTCATAGAAGAGCAACATTCCCAACCCCTGGTCTTACAGGTAGCCTACTACATGCTTTTCTCCATGTAGTTCCATTGGCGACTACATGCTGAGTATGGTTGATCAGCCAACTCCAAATCCATCTGATGATGGTACTCTTTATCCCACATTGTTCTGTCTTACCAAGGCTGTTATCTACTTTGTCAAATACTTCACTGAAGTCCAAGTATACTATGTCCCAGTATTTCACTAATTTAGTTACTTTACCTTGTACACCTTGTTCATTTCTAGGTACTCAGAAATCCAGTGCTTGATTATCTTTTCCAGGATTTTTCAAAAAATCCGTGGCAGAGGTGGGTTTTAAGAAGTTTACAAAAGACAAGGAGGGTGGGGGCAATTCTAATCTCTGGGGGGAGCTGGTTCCAGAGGGTCAGGGCCGCCACAGAGAAGACTCTTCCCCTGGGTCCCGCCAGATGACATTGTTTAGTTGATGGGACCTGGAGAAGGCCAACTCTATGGGACCTGTGGGATTCGTGCGGCAGAAGGCGGTCTCGGAGATATTCTGCCATGAAGGGTTTATAGGTCATGATCAACACTTTGAATTGTGACTGGAAACTGATCGGCAACCAATGCAGACTTCAGAGTGTTGGTGTAACATGGACATACCTAAGGAAGCCCATGATTGCTCTCGCAGCTGCATTTTGCACGATCTGAAGTTCCCGAACCGATATGGCAGAAGAACCGATATGGCAGATATGGAAGAAGAAGAAGAAGAGGAGGAAGAGGAGGAGGAGGAGGAAGAAGAAGAAGAAGAAGAAGAAGAAGAAGAAGAAGAAGAATTGATCTTAGTATTAGCACTTAGACTTATATACCAATTCATTGTGCTTTATATAGCATTCTCTAAGCAATTTACAGATGAGTATATTGTCTCCAACTGGGGCCAGTCTGACATCATTCACTTATCTGTGCCTGAATTGTGGTGAATTCTAATGTGACATGGTCACTGTTCCCCAAAATAATTCCACTCCATCAGCCATTTCATCCCTGTTAGTAAGAATTAAGTCTGGTGTAGCTGACCATATAATTTCCTTCTTTACCTTTCACTTGATAAAATTGTAAGTTGCCACAGTTAACATTTTTTCGGAGCAAGAGTGCTGATTTCAGTAAAAAAAATAAAGTCTTCATTACTTGAGTCCTCAAGAACTGAGCAAGTTAGCATATTACACTAGCGTGTATGTGTGTGTGCACATATACATACATTGGCAACCTTCAGTCTCGAAAGACTATAGGATCATGCTCTAGAAAGAGTTCCTAGAAAAGCAAAAGGAGAAGAGAAAAAAATAACTAGAGCCAAGAATACACACAATCATAGATACAGACTCACTGCTTAAATAGGAAGATGCAACTAAGTCTCACTGCTCAAATAATTTTTTATAAAATTCATTTTATAAAATTCATCTCCAACTTCTAATTTGCATCTAGCTCCGCCTCTCCATAATGTTATAAAGATATTTATTATATTTTTCCTAGATGTCTAACTCACCTTCTGGGCTGGGAGGCTGTTTGTCTGATTTGAGCTAGCCAAGAAAGACAAAATGAATCCACCCCTTCCTTTGCTTCAAAGTTCACCCAAGTGGCGAATCTTTTCACATTTGATAAATTCTTTAGCATTTGATTTTCTTTGACCATTAGTTTGACTGATTAAATTTGATTGACAGAGCAGATTGTGGGGAACACTTTTTGCAAGGCCAAAAGAAAAGAGACAAAGATATATTTTATACCAATTCACAATAAAGAACCCTGAATAAAGCAGAAGCTGGTTAATGTATGATAAAAAGAGAAGAATGACTAAGTGAAAATTATCTCAAGTGAAAATACTATTTTTAAATACAATTAAAAATGGAATAGGTAAATTATGAAACCAAAGAATGGGATAAGAACACGAAGTAATCCAAATTGGATTAAGAGAATACTGTACTTGGATTAGGATAAAAATGTTTAATTGAATGAATAAGCATTAGTCACAATAAATCTAAGTACTGGACAAAAATCAGTTGTGAAAACAAAAAGCAGCAATTAAAAAGCAGCAGCATATTTAAAAGTACATAGTACTCTTAAAAGTTACCTCACTGTAAAGTTTTAAATATGGTCCCACATCAAAGAGTTTCAGGAAAGAAAGATGTCTCAAAAACCTGTATGGAGGTGATCTGTCTTATTCAATAAATAACATTTCTTTATTTATAAAGTTCATCTACCAAACCTTGTGGATTCTAGATATTGTAAGATATCAGAATAGAATAGAGTAGAGTAGAGTAGAGTAGAGTAGAGTAGAGTAGAGTAGAGTAGAGTAGAATAGAATAGAATAGAATAGAATAGAATTTTATTGGCCAAGTGTGATTGGACACACAGGGAATTTATCTTTGGTGCACATGCTCTCACTGTACATCAAAGAAAAGATACCTTCCTCAAGAATCATAACGTACAACACTTAATAATAATCATAGAGCACAAATAATCAATCAAGTCATACTGGGAAACAATCAATATAAATTGTAAGGATACAAGCAACAAAGTTACAATCATGCAGTCATAAGTGGAAGGAGATGGGTGATACGAACAATGAGAAGATTAATAGTAATAGTAATAGACTAGCAACTAGAATAAAAAAAATAAACTTTAGTAACAAAAAGATAAGTAATATCAAATAACAAGAAAAGCATATACACCTATACATACATATATAGTTAGCTCCAAAAGCCTTCTGGAAAAACCTACAAGCTTTTGAAAGTCCATCACATTGCCTTTGTGATGGGCAGGGTGAGAGTGCAGGGAAGTTCATTAATAGGAGAGCTGTCACCAATGCCAAAGAAAGACTGGGACATGGGATGAGGAGATATCTATTTGTAACCTTATAGGAGTGAAGAGTTACTAAATGTATCTATACTTGTTGCAATGAAAGTTGGAAGTCATTCAAATTGACTCACTTCAATATATCCGTGATTGGAACCCCCTTTGTATAAAAACATTAACTTTTCTTTTAATGTTTTCTCGGAGAGCCATAAGCAAGCAGTATGAAAAAAATGTAAATTATCCCAAGGACTGTGAAATAATATAGCAGAATATGGAACTGTGAATTGTTGAGCAGTTCATAATGAATCAATTTTATCTAATGGTTGTCAAACTCAGTTGGAGTTTTTGAAGAAATATCAAAATTATGACTCAATTTGGAGATACTCTCCTACTCATAATCTTTTCAGTATAACATATTGACTTCTTCATTTCCTTTTTATAATGATGTTAAATTACTCTATCCATGTTCATTTGTTTTCTCTTTTGACACATTCATATCATGGTTAAATTAAACATTATTACATAAATAAAAATGTAAGAAAAAGTGGCAATACTTTTCTAAAAGAAAATGTGCTGAAGGGTTTTATATTTTTAAACAATTTTTTCCCCTAATTGTAATGGAAATATCATAGAATGAAGCCTAAGGACTGTAAATGAAGATCATTTAGCATGCAGAAGATCATCTCTTCTAAGAGCTTTTTTCCAGCTTCATGTATTTAAAAGAAACGTCTTTTGTTAATATATTCAAAATCTGTACGATCAATATCTGTATGAGCGGAAGAAAAATATTAATTTAGAAGGTTGTTAAAATTTTCAAGTTATGCATGAAATTTAATTGAATAATTGCTAGCTCAATCAGGTTTCAATAAATTGAAAAGTCTCACTCCTTTTTAAAAAGATTAGGAATAGAAGACATTTTCACATTTCACATTAGTTATGACCTATAAAGCCCTTCATGGCATCGGACCAGAATATCTCCGGGACCGCCTTCTGCCGCACGAATCCCAGCGACCAGTTAGGTCTCACAGAGTGGGCCTTCTCCGGGTCCCGTCAACTAAACAATGTCATTTGGCGGGACCCAGGGCAAGAGCCTTCTCTGTGGCAGCCCTGGCCCTCTGGAATCAGCTCCCCCCAGAGATCAGAATTGCCCCCACCCTCCTCGCCTTTCGTAAGCTCCTTAAAACCCACCTCTGTCATCAGGCATGGGGGAATTGAAATATTCCTTCCCCCTAGGTCTATACAATTTATGCATGGTATGTTTGTTTGTGTGTATGTTTGGTTTTTAATAAGGGTTTTTAGTTATTTTAAATATTAGATTTGTTATATGCTGTTTTTATTATTGTTGTTAGCCACCCCGAGTCTAGGGAGAAGGGCGGCATACAAATCTAATAAATAAATAAATAAATAAATAAATTATGTTTCCTTCTGTTTTTAACAAATATGTTTTCCCAATCCATTGGAGGTTTGCCTGGTTAGCAGAGCTTTCCAATGTCCTTTGAATTTATTCCATGCCCAAATGTTAATATAATCATACAATTCCTTTTAATGTATCAAATCAGATGGCTCTGTCCTGGTGATTTTGATATAGATATTGATCTGTAACATGGGAGAAAGAGTGAAAGTTTTGGAAAGGCACTGGCAAAACAAAAGAGCTTATTACTGAGGAAGGAATGAAGGAACAAAATGAAGTGAGAACAACGTAAGGATGAAGATCTCCTGGGCAGTTTTAATTCCGAGCAAATGGAGTGGCACAGATTTGGGAACAGAGGAAACATGAACACCATCCATAAAACTGATGAAATTGAAGGCAACCTCATGTTATTACTTAACGGGACAAGGTTGGGGAGTAAGAACAATGGAAATAGACTTATGACATAGAGGATTAATCAGATGTCCACTTGTCAAATGGAACAGAAAATTTTCCAATTTTATAGAAAGAAATCCAACATCCACTAAACCTTTCACCCCTTGCAACCATGGAATTCAATTTTCCCAGTGGGAGAAATTCTAACAATGAATGCAGGGGAAATATATTTTTAGAATCCTACAAGGGATTTCGTAGAATTTTCTCTTCTGTAATCTTCAATTTGTAGAAAAATCTTAAATCTGATGTGGAGAGTATTTTTTTAAAAGATTCTAGGACAAACCAGATAAATGTAAGAACCACTTCTTTGTCAGTCTACTCCATCCATCTATTGCTTGAAAGCTTTCCATTTCTTGGAGGCTTGCTGTTCAGAGTCATCCAAGAGCTTTGGATTCTCCTACCCAGCAGTTAATATAACCACAGGCAATGTACACCAGAAAACAAGATTATGCAAGTGATTATTTCATCCATTGCCAACCTTAAGAGTCTGATTTATAATGTCTTTACTAGAGACCATTTTGGACAAAGGGGAAACAAGTACTGAAATTGTAATTAGCTTTGCACATCTGTTGTTTCATCTGATATTGTCTTTGGTCCACTGTACACTAGAGAACGAACATCTTTTCTCTCTGAAATGGAGTAGAAATTTAAATCCTTTGCAAGAATGGAATGTGAGTATGAAAATGTGAGTATGAAAATAAAAGCTGTTCATGAATCTTTCATTTGAATTAATATAATCAGTTTTTTCTGCTCCGTGTTATTAAAAGATATCTCTTTTGTTAATACATTCAAAATCTGTATGATCAAGAAATGTATGAGCATGGGGAAAAGATTAATTTAGAAAGCTGGTAAGTCTTCCAGTTCTTAATTGAATAATTTCTATCACTGGCTAAACCAAGTCCTCCATTAAAATGTCTCAGCTCTTTCACTTGATTTATCTTTTAGACAAAAGGGACCGCCTTCTGCTGCACGAATCCCAGCGACCAGTTAGGTCCCACAGAGTGGACCTTCTCCGGGTCCCGTCAACTAAACAATGTCGTTTGGCGGGACCCGGGGAAGAGCCTACTCTGTGGCAGCCCCAGCCCTTTGGAACCAACTCCCCCCAGAGATTAGAATTGCCCCCACCCTCCTCGCCTTTCGTAAACTTCTTAAAACCCACCTCTGCCGTCAGGCATGGGGGAACTGAGATATTCTTTCCCCCTAGGCCTTTACAATTTACGCATGGTATGTCTGTATGTATGTTTGGTTTTTATAATAAGGTTTTTTTAAAGTTATTTTAGTATTGGATTGGATTGTTACATGCTGTTTTTATCATTGTTGTTAGCCGCCCTGAGTCTACGGAGAGGGGCGGCAGACAAATCCAATAAATAAATAAATGAATAAATAAATAAATAAATGAATGAATGAATGAATGAATGAATGAATGAATGAATGAATGGATGGATGGATGGATGGATGAATGAATAAATAAATAAATAAATGGAAACATTACAAAAATATTATTTTGATTGGTCACATAGTCAGATGTTTAGATTGGATTTGGCATTTTTGCACCCATCAAGTCCTTCCCAAGTACCTGGAATATACATATATTGTTTAATAATATTAAAAGTATTAATGTAGGATATAAGCTATTACAAATAAAGCCACCTTTTACAATTGACTGATAGTTATTTTGTCAATGTCAGTGGTGTTCAGCTGGTGCTCCAGATGTTTTGGGATTGTACGCAAGGTGCCTATTGATATTATTTTTGCTTTCTTTTCCCAAAGTTTTTTTACTTCTACTCGTATGTACTTGGCCAATAAAGAATTCTATTCTATTTTATTCTTGTGCATCTTTAGTGATTTTCTCCAGTTCTTTGTCTCTATTCTGCAGTCCCCAAGTACTGCAGTGTCAAACGTTTTTTTTTTACTTTCTTATGAACAATTGTTAAGTCTGTATTGACTGTGTGGCATGTGCTTGTCTGACTGAATTCTAAAACTGCAGAGCACTTTAGCTTCTTCCTTTTCTATTACTTTTTCTGTTTTGTGTTCTCACCAATTCAGGCTTGCAAGCAAATTGTATTCCTTGCGGTTATTCAATCATTTTTGTAAGCCGCCCTTAGTCTGCGGCATAGAAATCCAACTAAATCAATAAATGAATGCATTACTATTGTCATTTCTATTTTTCTATGCCTTTATATATTTGTGATGATAAGCAACTTTTCTTCCAGGAGTCTTGTAGCTGACTCTGGTTGCTCAGTCAACAGTCCTGAGTTGTCACCAAATGTCCAGCAAATCCAACATCTAACATAGTCCTTCTTGATCCAGGTGATAACTCATTGCTATTATTGTTTGAACTTAATAATATATGCATTTTTGTTCAATGTTCTGTGTCTGCTTTCTTAGGTGCCTCCATTTTTTTTTTACTTATCTACAGAAATAATATATCAACAAAATACAATCCATCAACACAGTAAGAAAGTCATTGCTGGAGGAAAGAACATCCTAGGAAATACTGAGAATATAGCAAAGAAAAGAAAAATATTTTTGTTTATATTATTGTGGCAAACATAGTTCATTGTTTAGAGAAATGTAGTAATAAATGTAATGGAACAAGTTGGTATAACATTACTTTTGTGTATGAGGACACATCCTATGGTCATATATTATCTGGAGCAATATGAGGCATGCTTAGTTATGGAAAAGGCGAACTGTGAATCAAACGTATATTGTTCATATTAGCAGTGTTTGTAGCTGCAAAAGGCTGGAACAAGTCAAGCCCCAGTGGCATTATTCCCTTCCTTGTACTCTCAATCCCAAACTGCCTCAAGGCAATTTTTGAAAATCACTATTTAATTATACCAAACTAATTAACCAGTCAGTTCTTCTCCTTAAAGAAATAACTTCAAAATTTAAAGAAAAATATAATTTGAAAATTGTTTAATAAATCCTTGAAATTTGACCAATTGCCTGACAATCCTCTTCTTTCCTACTTTGCCTATCAATCACTAATGCAAAGCTTGACAGATAGTTCATATCAATAGTTCATTTCTACAAATAAGATGTAAATGTATCCTTGCACCATTTTACAATTACTCTTTTGACTATTGTGGGTACACAATTTTTGAAGAATTGATACACTCTAAAACAGTGTTTCCCAACCTTGGCCACTTGAAGATATTTGGACTTCAACTCCCAGAATTCCCCAGCTAGCGAATGCTGCCTGGGGAATCCTGGGAGTTGAAGTCCAGATATCTTCAAGTGGCCAAGTTTGGGAAACACTGCTCTAAAACATCCTAAAAATATGAATAGAGGCAAGCAGAATACATACATCATGAACTTGCAACAATTGGCCTAAAGTTAATTTGTTATTTCAGTAAAAGATATGGCAACCCTCTCTTATGTTATTGTTAAACACCATTAAACATTCATTTAGGTGTCCATGCATTCAAACTAGAATTTTTGGTTATATTTTCTTCTTCATTTTGATCTCATGTAAAGCATCTTCTATTAGTTTACAAATATGAAAAAAAAAAGAATTTTATTTTATTTATTTATTTATCAAATTTATTTGTCACCCATTTTGTATTGAAACAACTCTGGATATTTATTATCTCAAAGTTTGCACAACCAATTTTTATTGTCCACAAGTTCTTGGGAATAACACGTATCTGCTCACCCTTTTGTTGTCCCACCTCTGTTGGTGGGCACGGCAGCTACCCATCCATGCCTATCATTGGAACACAGAGTGACAAAAATAGCATTTTGGGGAATAGATTTCTGGAGTTCCTGAGATTAGACATTTGGTGATACAAAACAAACATGTCACTGTGTTGGAGTAATGCTACCAAGAAAAGACATTTGTATTTAGGAACATAATCAGATGTTATGCTCCCCACATAAATGCATCGAATGTATTAGACACATGCATAAGCTGACTCATATCTACAATGGGCTTTATAATGTTTAGAAATTTTTGAAAAACCTGAAAAGTATTAAAAAGCACTAAATAGAGTGCAAATATTTCTGAAGGTACACAATTCTGATATTCAGTAGAAATGTTATGTAGCTGCCAAAAGACCACAGATTTAGATGTGTTTAGGTAAATATCTACATATGTCACAACTAAGTCATACATTTTTCAAGCCATCTGTTCTTGCATATACCTGCCATTCCTTTGTTTTCACATTTAGCGACTTGTTTTATAAAGATAAAAACAAATGTAGATGCAGGAATTTAAATTCAGTGCCTGTAGTTTTCTCTTCAGTTTTAAGAAGAGAAATTGGAGTTTCTTTCCATGCTGAGAAATTCTACCATATATTGGAATTATTGCTCCTTCCTGGCTCAAGGTTATAATGCAAAGAGTGTTAAGAATGCTTAGTTTGCTGATAGGACAAAAGGGCAATTTTGAATGATATCTCTCCTTGGTCTTTCAATCAGATTCTAGATAGGATAAAATACTGAAACATAAAGTGCGTGTAACAATGAAACATAAAATGATAAAATTAAGTCAACTAAAGTATACTTGAAGACTGTATAATTAATTTTTTAAAAGTTCATAAAATGATTTTGCTTCTTACATGTACTGTATTTATTTTCTAACTATTCAGCAATCTCTAGACTATACTATGCTCTGATAAAATGTATTGAATAAAATTCATTTGTATTTATTCAGTTATGCTTTAGCTTTAACTCAATATACTAAATAACACTTAGGAATGAAATTCCAATAACAGTTTCACTTACCAAGCCAATTTGAAAGCAGATGGTGACATTTTCCTTCATTATATTTTTAATATTTTTCAGGATTTCATTTGAAAAGTCAAACTAATTTCAGAGGCTCTGAAACACAGATCTTGATTCACAAAAGAGCATAACCTTTGATTTCAAAATGGATCTTTACTCCATATGCTTATGAAAAATGTTTCAGGTTATATTATTGCATCAAAGCCTTATAATGTTTTGTGGGGAGGACATATTTGCCAAACTTTTAGGATGAGAAACAAATTCATTGCCATCAAGGTTTTGTACATGACATTCACAAAAGTGACAGGGGTTTTATTCTGATGCTACAATTTTGGGTTTTGTTGTTCTGTTTCCACTTGCGTTACACAGATAGGTACAAAAAATATTTATTTGTTTTAGCTTCTCTCCTTTTTTTCATCAGCCATTCTGTCTATCAGGTCTTAAATGGAAGAATTTTGCCCAAGGAGACATTAATAACTGGGGATAAAGCAGTATTTACTACTCTCAACTATTCTTTTCCTACACCAAATGAAAGAAAACATTAAAATCACAGCTCCTTAAAATTATCATTAATTCCAAATAGCATATTATACAATTGTAAACACACTGGGGAAAAATAGCTTTATCTGCCACTGGATTGTGTGGATTGGTTAGTTATCATGAAAAACTTTGGGATTTAATTCAAGTACCAGTCTCTAATTTTACTTGGGCTCTTCAATTATTCCAAATACTTGGCAGATATGAGAAAAAAATGCTTTACAAAAAGATAGATAGAGAGAGAAAATGTTTAGGCAGAATTGTAGTTATATAATGTTTCATACAAATAGTTGAAAAATTCAGAGATCTCATCAGTGCTTAACGTATATGTTGTTCTTTGAAGAATATAAGAGAGTATTTGTACTCTTCTATTTCCTAGAAATAAAGCTTGTCATAACAATGAATTAGGAGAGTTTGAAGTAGAAATTAAGAGGAACTTCTAACTAAATGGAGAGTAAAATCTTTTTTAGCAAAGTGAATTCCAAATGCAAAATATATGCTAGTAGACAATAAAGGATGCCTTCTGTATTCATCACACTAGTCCTTCTGACATGCATTCAATAGTGACAAATTTCTTACAGTTCTTGGTTCAGGCACTCCATTCAAGGTATGATTTAATATCCAAAGTGCTAACATAAACTGATGTTTTCATTCAGTATGTACAAGTAATAACTTCAGATGCAATTCTACAAATTATTTTAATATTTTTGGCTTTCCCACACACTTTTGATTTTGAGCCATTGATATGAGCCGAGGTGGCGCAGTGGGTAGAGTGCAGTACTGCAGGCCACTAAAGCTGACTGCTAGATCTGCAGGACAGTGGTTCAAATCTCATCACCGGCTCAAGGTTGACTCAGCCTTCCATCCTTCCAAGGTGGGTAAAATGAGGACGTGGATTGTAGTGCAATATGCTGGCTCTGTTAAAAAGTGCTATTGCTAACATGTTTTAAGCCGCCCTGAGTCTAATGAGAAGGGTGGCATATAATAATAATAATAATAATAATAATAATAATAATAATAATAATAATAATATATCCATCCTAAGATAAAATACAGAAAATAGTATAAGGGCAGACTAGATGGACGAGGAGGTCTTTTTCTGCCGTCAGACTTCTATGTTTCTATGTTTCTAATCATCATCATCATCATCATCATCATCATCATCTGCTGCAAAAAGATCTCACAGACTGACTACAAGCATAGACATGATGCTGTGGCACAGATGATCCACTGAACTTGTGCCGGAACTACCATTTACCAGTGGCAAAGAACTGGTGGGATCATAAGCCTGAAAAAGTGGTCAAAAATGAGCAAGCAAAACTACTGTGGGACTTCCGACTTCAGACTGACCGAATTCTGAAGCATAACACACCAGACATTGTGATCGTGGAGAAAAAGAAAGTATGGATCATCGACATCGCAATCCCAAGAGACAGCAGAATTGAGGAGAAGCAGCTAGAGAAATTAGTGAAATACGAAGATCTAAAAATCGAGCTGCAACGACTCTGGCATAAGCCAGTGAAAGTGATCCCAGTGGTACTTGGCACACTGGGCGCAGTGCCAAAGGATCTCAGCAGACATTTGAAAACCATCGGAATTGACAAAATCTCCATCTGTCAATTGCAAAAGGACGCTTTACTGGGATCGGCAAACATAATTCGCCACTACATCATGCAGTCCTAGGTGCTTGGGAAGCGCCTGACTGGTGATGAAATATGAAATCCAGCATAGTGATCTCGTTTGCTGTGTTGTACTGATAATGATAATAATAATAATAATAATAATAATAATAATAATAATAATAATAATAATAATAATAATAATAATAATAATATGAAAAACATATCAATATGATATATATGAAAGACAATGAAGAATTCACAACGAAAAGAAATGGGTGCGGATGGGCTAAAATGATATCCCACCCACCTGGCTGGTTCTTAAATTTTATATAGGAATGATTTTCTCATAGTTCACTGAACAGATTTATTACAGTTTATTAACTTCACATTAAAAGAAAATAAGTTCAAAGAAAGAAAGGGGAGGAGGAGAGTCAAATATCTTCTGACTATGTCAAAGGATTACTCATAAAGGGCAGTGCAGTTGTACTGGGGACATTTGTGCTGATTTCCAATCGGGAAAATGGTTAGCTTTCACTTGGTCTGGGAAAGCAGACTGAAAGAGTGACATTCTCAGGCTGGTCTACCCTCTATTCTTTCTTGTATCTAATTATGAGACAGTAGAGCAGTGGTTCTCAACCTTTCTAATGCTGTGACCCCTTAGTGCAGATCCTCATGTTGTGGTGACCCCCCAGCATAAGTCTAGTGCCAATTCTCCCAACAGAGCTTTAAGCTGATTGGCAGGAAGCTCAGTGGGACACCACCACTGTAAACGCCTGATTGGCCAGATTGTAAAACTATGTTTCAAGGCGTCAGAATAGAAGCTTTAGTTCCTAACACCATGGGAAATTTTGTCTTAGGTGACCCCTGTAAAACAGTTGTTCTACCCACAAAGGGTCCCGACCCCCAGGTTGAGAACCACTGGTCTAGGCGCTGAGGTTTCTTTTTTCCATTCTCTGGGTTGGGCCATCAGGCACATTTTGATAAATTTGCATGGGTATCCATTTTGTTGGGAAATGTTGTATAGGCAAACTACTTCCTTTTTCCTTTTCTCAGAGTGCCTGAGATGATGCAATTTTTGGCAATCTCACCCACCTTTGTGTTAATGCTGACTTTTATTCTTCATCCAAAGCATAGCTGGTAGCTCATTCTCAGGAGATGCTGGGAAAAAATCACCCAAAATTGTGTCATCAGTGGTTTCCTACTGGTCAGGCTCTCTGGAACGCATCGGTAGGAATCTACCCCTGTAGTTAGGGTGTTACACCCAGGAATCCATCATGAATATAGAAATGTATTTGCTGTTTTTATGATACGCAGAAAATATTATATGTTCCTTTTCAGTCTTCTGAAGAAAACCATATTAAACTGAAATTTATAACAACATCCTTCTCCTTCATAATAGAATGGGGGGGAATTAATGGTTTGAAATGAGACATTTGAATGTACAACTCATTTGATGTAAAAAGAAGTAATAAAATATCTTTCAAGGATGCCATCTTGTAAGCACCTACGGTTCAAATGATTTTATTATGAACTGCCAATTACAGACATTACTTCTGGGTAAATATGAGAGGATAGTTTGAGCAGTGTGTGGGTTTCACTTCATAAAAAAAAAATCACAAAGTCATTTATCAAGCGTGGTGCAGTATTCGAGCACAGAAACAGAGTAATGAAGGCATTTGACAGCCTCTTATTGAGAAATGAAAGTGTACAGCTTTCAGATTATGCAAATAGAGCTATAAAATTACAGAAGACATTAAGATGTACTGTAGTTTGAAGAACTGAGGTGCCATCTAGTGGAATTTTTCAAGAATACTGAACCTGCATTCAAATAGAAATCTCTTCAAAGCCTATTTAGGAAAAGGGAAAGGAATATTTTCTAGAGAATTAACATGAGTTTTTGATAGTTATGTTTTGTACTACTTTGGGAAATAGTACCAATTGCAGTTGATTTTGACTTTTTATTTTTTATAAAAAAGTTAACAGCGTACAACTTCAATTTGCATTAAAACATAGAAACATAGAAACATAGAAGACTGACGGCAGAAAAAGACCTCATGGTCCATCTAGTCTGCCCTTATACTATTTCCTGTATTTTATCTTACAATGGATATATGTTTATCCCAGGCATGTTTAAATTCAGTTACTGTGGATTTACCAACCACGTCTGCTGGAAGTTTGTTCCAAGGATCTACCACTCTTTCAGTGAAATCATGTTTTCTCATGTTGCTTTTGATCTTTCCCCCAACTAACTTCAGATTGTGTCCCCTTGTTCTTGTGTTCACTTTTCTATTAAAAACACTTCCCTCCTGAACCTTATTTAACCCTTTAACATATTTAAATGTTTCGATCATGTCCCCGCTTTTCCTTCTGTCCTCCAGACCAGCGTTTCCCAACCGGTGTGCCGTGGCACAGTAGTGTGCCGCGAGACATGGCCAGGTGTGCCGCGAGAAGCTGAAGCTGGGCGGGGCGCTGCCGGCGCCCCTGCCTGAGTGTCATCCTGTGGATGGTCTTGGGCTTCACAGTCGCTTTCTGGTTCCCTCTCCTCCCACCGCCTGTGTCTCCCGCCGTCGCCTCCCACCAAGCCGTCGCCCGTTGCCATGGGTTCCTCGATTGGGAGCTGCCGCTTCCCTCCGTCCAGCTCAGCCACACTGCCATAGAAAGCACAGAGGTTATTGCCACCGCTTCTGCCTCCACTCAGGGAGCCACCGTGGTCACCGCGCCTTTTCCTCTCCCTCAGCTCAACCACGGTGGCTCCCTGAGTGGAGGCAGAGGTGGCGGCAATAACCTCTGCACTTTCTACGGCAGCGTGGCTGGGCTGCCTGGAAGGAAGCGGCAGCTCCGAGGAATGAGGCGCTGGCGGTAGACACAGGCGGAGGGAGGAGAGGGAACCAGGAAGCCACCGTAAAGCCCAAGACCAGCCACAGGACGACCTTCAGCCAGGGGCACCGGAACCGCGCGCAGCCATGGTGGGAGCAGCATGAGGTAGCAACGAGGCGTGAGGACAAGCAGGCTGCTTGGCGGAGGGGAAGCGCTGAGGGGCTCTCCTCCTTCCCCACCCCCCGCGCTTCTCTCCCGCCCTGGCTTTCGCTTCGCCCCATGATTTCCCCGCAATTTCATCCAGGCCACCTCTTGCCTCCTTTTGAACTGCGGGGAAATCTGCGGGCAAAGCAAAAGCCAGGGCGGGAGAGAAGCACGGGGGTGGGGAAGGAGGAGAGCCCCTCAGCGCTTCCCCCCCGCCAAGCTGCCTGCTTGTCCTCGCGCCTTGTTGCTACCTCCTGCCTTTTTCCAGGGGCCTTTGGAAGGCACCCAGGGAAGGGGGGGGGATTGGGGGTGGCTGCAGCGGCTTCTCGTCCTCCTCATCCGGCTGCTAACACCCACCCGGCCCCTCTTGCAGTCCCTTCACGGAGCGCTTTTGTCCCAGGCTGTCAGCGAAAGGGCTGCAGGACAGGCGGGGCAGGCGTTCTTCTCACAGCTGAGGCAGAATTTGGAATGTCGGGTGTGTGTGCGTGCGGGCTACGCATCCCCCTGCCACCCGGAACATTTAAAATAAGAAAAAACCTTCGCCGGCCTCCGCAGAGAAGAAAGGAAGAGAGAGAAAGAGAGACAGAGCAAGAGAGACATAGCAAGAGAGGCAGAGAGAGAGAGAAAGAGAAAGAGAGAGAGAAAGAGAGATAGCAAGAGAGAGAGAAAGAGAGACAGACAGAGAAGGAGAGACAGAGAGAGAGAGAAAGAGAGAAAGAAAGAAAGAAAGAAAGAAAGAGAGAGAATGAAAGAAAGATAGCAAGAGAGGCAGAGAGAGCAAGGGAGAGAGAAAGACATATAGGGAGGGAAGGAGGGAGAGAGAAAGAGAGCAAAAAAGAGAGGAAGAAAGAAAGAGGGATGGAGAGAGAGAAAGAAGGGAAGGAAGGAAGAGAGAGAAAGAGTGAGGGAGAAATAGAGCGAAATGGAGGAAGATTTTTTTTTTTGTCAAAACTTTTCTTTAGCCACCCCCCCCCACCCTCCCGTTCAGTGTTCCCCAGGATTTTGAAAATATGAATAATGTGCTGCGGCTCAAAAAAGGTTGGGAAACACTGCTCCAGACTATACAGATTGAGTTCATTAAGTCTTTCCTGATATGTTTTATGCTTAAGACCTTCCACCATTCTTGTAGTCCATCTTTGGACCCGTTCAATTTTGTCAATATCTTTTTGTAGGTGAGGTCTCCAGAACTGAACACAATATTCCAAATGTGGTCTCACCAGCGCTCTATATAAGGGGATCACAATCTCCCTCTTCCTGCTTGTTATATCTCTAGCTATGCAGCCAAGCATCCTACTTGCTTTTCCTACTGCCCGACCACACTGCTCATCCATTTTGAGACTGTCAGAAATCACTACCCCTAAAAAACTTTGGTAAAATAAATGTCACATTTCTCTTTTTAATTTTTTAAAAATTTCTTACTTTTTAGAAGAAGGCATCTTAATATTGAATAAAAATCTAGGTAGCTGTATGTTTAATAATTATGAAAAAATGGAATATCAACCATTACTTTTTTCTCTGCCACAGTAACCCAAAACCGCACAACTGGAAGATCTAATTCATTTCCATCTATATGATGCTTAATACTGTAATATCTTAATTTGCTTCTCTTTATCTTTATTCAATAGTCAGCTTGTTGAAGCATTTAGAAAACTCCAATTATTTTTGTTAGCCAACCATTTCCTGCTTTTAATGTGAATTTTAAAAGTCATCCTATTAACTGGGTTTTAAACAATACACACTTTCAACAGCACAAAAATTATACACATGAAGTCAGTTTTCCAACAATGGTTAGTCCTATTAAACAGGGCAATTGTGTATCATTCAGCTGAGCAGTTGAGACAAATTTAAGAAATCTGGAGAATACAAATAAGTATAGAGAAGTATTTATCAACAGTAACTGGAAATTATTTTCAGGATCTATTATAGAAATATGTTAACCCCAGTAGAAATCTGAATGACGAAAGACATGCTATGTTAAAACTGTTCATACATATTCTTTCATGTTTGTACAACCAACTCAACCTCCTCCCACCACTTTTAAAATTCTTTTGGATAAATTTGTATAATTGCATCTAATCCTTTTGTGATTTGTTAACCTACTTAAGGCAAAATAATATTTTTTCAAAGTACACTTTTCTCACTATTACTATCACAGCAGGATGTCCATGAAGCAGGTGTCAAAAGACCGGCACTGCAGCTAGAGCCACATGTGAAATTGGTGGGGCTTTGATCATTTGGACACAGTCACAATCTTGACAATCTTTTAAATTGTGTCCTGTGAGTCACCTATTGCTAAACTAATTGGAAGAAACTCACAAAAGTCTACCGTCTCTTAGTTTATATACCAAGTCTCAAGGGCATCGGAATGCTAATCTGTATTTATGTAAATGTTACTGTGATAATAGGGGTAGGAAAAGGTGGAACTTAGATGATAATGAAATATACTAGGCTAACTGTTCCATGAACAAAGCAAAATTGGAACATTTAAAAAAATACTTGCTCAGAAGCAAAGCTGATTACCAATCTATGCTTGAGGGAAACTATATCTGACTTTAAAATATTTCCTTTCCTTTCCTTTAGTGAAAACCCTTTGTTAATGTGATAAAATTTTCATTTGATGGCATCTCTGACCTGCCCTTTATAGTTTGCATTTTAGCAATTATAATAGCTGCAGCTGCCATAAAAGCCAATGCAGTCTTAGAACCAATTGACCAAACAACCTAGAACCAAATCAGACAGTTATAGAGGTGGAGATGACAAATTCAATAATTCTTCTATAGAACTGTATCATCAGCTTCTTGAGCAGTTTGAGCTTTCTGAGTTGACACAGACAGGACATACTTTGTTGTGCTTTTTTGATGACATTTCTGATGTTAGATGTCCATTTTAGATCTTCTGGGTTCGGCATTCAGGAGGCCGCGGGGAAGCCCCGCCGCCCGGCTGTCACCTTTTAAAACAGCCGGGGGGGCTTCTCGGCGGCCTCCCGAACGCTGAACCTGGAAGTTCGGGTTTGGCGTTCGGGTTCAGGAGGACGCTGGGAAGCCCCCCGTCTGTTTCAAAAAGCGACAGCCGGGCGGCGGGGCTTCTCTGCGGTGGCGGCGGCAGGTTCGTAAGAAGAAAAAAGTTCGCAAGAAGAGGCAAAAATTTTCTGAACCCCGGGTTCATATCTCGGGTTGTTCTTAAGATGAGGGGTTCGTATCATGAGGTACCACTGTATGTTTAAATACAGCTAGCTGGTGTCTGGAACAATGGTATTGAATGCTGAGCTAAAGTCTACAAAGAGGACCCTTGTGTAGGTCTTTGGAGATTCAAGATATTGTAGGTTGTAGTGCAGAGCCATATCAGCATCATCTGTTGATCTATTTACTCAATATGCAAATTACAGGGAGTCCATGATGGTTTTCAAAAGGAAGAGGACTAACCTTTCAAAGGTTTTTATAACTACAGATGTTAGAGAAACTGGTTTGTAGTCATTCAGTTCCTTGACGGAGGGCTTCTTTGGCACTGGTATGATAGTAGAGCGTTTGAAGCAAGAAGGAACGTAGCACATCTCTAGTAATTTATTGAAGATTCAGGTGAAAGTGGGGGCCAGTTGGTCAACACAGACTTTTAAGCAAGAAGGAGTTATTTTGTCTGGGCCTGGAGCTTTTTCTGGCTTTTGTCTGTGAAATAGGTCTTGCACTTCCTTTTAAGTAATCACCAGGGGTTGTGAACCCAATGGTATGGGATCAGTTGTAGGAGGCTGGACTGTTGTTGGTGTATCTGAGACACATATAAAGAATGGTTGCTGGAATTGGGTATGTCTAATCTGATGAAAAGAAGGACTTGGGATGTTCCGATATTGCCACAAAGAAGGATTCAAGCTAATCTCCAAAGCACCTGAGGGTATATAATATACCACGATAGTTCAAGATAATGGTGAAAAGTAAACAAAAAAAGAATAAATGCACAATGGTAGAATACTTTACCAGTTTCCGATAGAAGTGGATTGTGGCTCACTAAACCTTGTTAAATTATAAAGTGTGATTTAGATTTATGTTTTTGATGCACACAAGTGCTTGGGCCCATGTAAATTCTTCTTGCTACTTTAGGTATCAGCGAGTCCTTGGAGAGGGGCGGCATATAAATCCAATAAATAAATAAATAGATTGCATTAAACACTTGTTATTTCTATTCCTTGTGTTGGCGATCCCAAGTCCTTGGAGAGGGGTGGCATAAAAATCCAATTAATTAAAACTTAATTATTTTTTTAAAAAAAATTGAATATATGGCCTACTTTTCCAAGTTGAATGAATTCTGACTTGAACAGCATGAGCTTATCATGCCTCTCTTCCTTCCCAACATTCACAAACGTCTTCAAAAACAGAGGAGATGTCAAACTACAAAGAAAAACCCAATAGCAGAATAGACTGAGTTCTGAACCACGGTGTAGCCAAAAACCTTTAAAAAATACAAAACAACAAAATCCCCAATCTTAGGTTTGCTTGCTTTTTCTTTTAACTGCCAGTTCAGTTTTAACTCATCTCTGACATGCTGGAACAATATAGCCGTGGAAAGACAAATGGAATATTGTATTTTACAGATTGTTTGTTTGATTATGTGCCATAAGTTTTTGGTTTTTTTTATTCCTAGGAACCACATAGTTTTTCTCCATGATGTGGTTTTTATCCAACCAATTCTTTCAAGTCACTGAATCATACATTAGATATCTATTTAAATAAATATATTCACAATCACAAACCAATATTTTTATTGGGATGGTTGGGAATTTCTTTTAGTTCATTAAGTAAATAGACCATCTAAACATGTACATTTCTTCATAGCTGGGAAAGAACGTTATAGTTGGGAAAAAATGTTGAACTGACAGTTTTATCCATGCTTTAGTTTTCCCCCCATAGATTCATGAGTTCTTCCAACTGATTAGAGGGCTGGAGGCTAAAATATGTGCCTAATGGTTGCAGGAATTGGGTTTGTGAAAAGAAGAACTAGGGGGTGACTTGGAAGCAGCGTTCCAATATTTAAGTGTCTGCAGCAAAGAAGAGGGGTTCAACCTATTCTCTAAAGTACCAGAAGGCAGAACAAGATACAATGGATGGAAATTAATAAAGGAGAGAACTGACCTAAGAGAACTAAGGAGAAATTTAGCAACTAAGCAATGGAATGGTTTGCTTTCAGAAGTTGTGGGTGCTCCACAACGAAGGGCTACCAAAATTATTACTACCATACTGTGGGTGTGGCTTATGCAGGATGCCCTATATTTTCTTTCAACATCTTTCAGTGCAAATTGGGTGCTCTGGGGTGGAGCTCCACTGCGTTCCCCCCTCCGTCTGGGCAGTAGCCCACACCTGGTGCTCCATTACTGGAGGCCTTTAAGAAAAAATTGGACAGTAACTTGTCTGGAATGGTATAATATCTTCTGCTTGAGGAGCGGATTGGATTAGAAAATCTCCAAAGTCCCTTCTAAATCTGTTATTCTCTTAACTGTTTTTCTATTTTACCACTAATAATGGAACCCTTTTTTATTAATACAATTTTTTTCAGTGTCACATGGTAAGAGTAAGATAAATAGTCAGGTGAAACTTTTAACATCTATTAAAACAAATTGCCAGTTTTGCTTCTTTTTATTCTATAATTAGTTTTTTCCCCACTTGAATTTTCACTTTTTTGCACAAAGAAAAACATTTCCTAGAATAAGTGAATGTAGTAGGGTGACTTCAACACCAATCCTCTTAGAACTCAGCCTTTATTTTGAGTAACTTAATATTCATTTATTATTGAGTGTGAGGAAAATTCACTTCTGTCCATGTCTACACTGAATAGTTGATAAGAGATAAGCCATGACTTGTTCAGTGTTCTATTGTTCTACTCAACCAGTGCAATTTTGAATCTGTGATATGTTTTATGAGTAAAAGATATCATAATAAAACTAAATTAAAATGTAACCACCATTGAAATCTCTGTAAAATGTTGCTGGAATCAGTTTATATATCAAGAAATGTAGCTTTGCCACATCACAGTGTTTAACAAGTGGCTATAAAAACCCATCAGCTTATTTTAAAGACTATTTATCTAGGGAAACATTCAAATGGATTGAAAAAGAAACTATAGTTCCAGTGTATAGTAGCTGGCATAGTATAATTACTCTGATGTTTTAAAAAAGCATTTTAAAGACGTCAATGTACCATTCTGTGCAAAACGAGCATATCCTGTGGAAACATATCCTGTGGAAGTTGAGGATAAATTGTACCCATGGTCTAGAAATTTGTAAGCAAAATTCAGTGTATGGGAGTGTTAGTTTCACTATTAATTTTCCTTTGTTTAGAATGCAAAGGGTAAATTTTGTTCACTGTACTATTACTAAATGTTTAATTTTCTGTTAGTTTCATTTTCATTAGTATGACCATTATCAATTAAGATTGTTGTTTAAAATAATGTGCTGTGCTCGGAATTTTGAAGCACAAAAAGTTCAAAAATTCATGACTCTTGCACTGAGTCTGGAATGGCCAGACAAAAATATTTATGCTGAATTTTAAATGCTTCTAATATTTTGGGGGGAGGCTGCCAAGAGTTGAAATAAGGCTTTGAGAAGCTGAAGGCTCAGTGATTTCACATCTCTTTGGCTCCCTTGCACCACAGCATTTCTTGTAAAATATAATAAGGAATAAGAAACAAACTTTTTATGACAGCAAGGAACTGCCTAAGAGAAAATATACTAATTTGAAAAGTATACCAATAGGAGATAGGGTGAGCAAGGAAGTTTTTCAGGCATCAAGAGTGAATTTAGATCCACCAGATTTCATATTATATAGTAATACTTATTTAATTTAACACTTTTTTGTAATCTATCCTGGCTATCTGGAATATGTACCACAAATGCATAAAACCAAAAATTTTAAAGCCAACAATTAAAGCACAATACCCCAAAAATAAAAATAATAAGGTCAGTTATCCCACAGTAGGCCCCAATATTATCAAAAAACGAATGGTTTTTCAGTGTTTGTCAACCATGGAAACTTGATTTCAACTCCCAGAATTCTCCAGCCAGCCAAGGCAAATTGATAAAGACAGCTTTACAAAATACAAGGAGGGTTAGAGCGAAGCATACCTCAAGGTAAATGTGTTCCAATAGAATAGAATAGAATAGAATTTCTTTATTGGCCAAGTATGATTGGACACATAAGGAATTGGTCTTTGGCTCATATGCTCTCAGTGTACATTAAGAAAAATATACATTTGTCAAGAATCACAAGTTACAATACTTAATAATTGTTATATGGTACAAATAAGCAATCAGGATATACAGTATCTGTGAAATACATGCCAGGGCTCTAATTTTCATGGTATAAATGAATATTTGCCAGAGGAGCGGTTGGCTTACAAGACAGGACTCTGCACCAGTATGTGGATCCATCTTCCTCAACTGTTCCCATCTTATGTACCTTTGCCCTTCACGTTTGCTTTGTTGACTTCTGGCCAACAAAGTCCCATTAGTCCCATAAGTCCATCATCACTAAATGTAAATATATCTTTCCCCAACTTCTTCTTGGCAGTTCATATATTTTGAGCAGCAGGCATCACTGCAAGACACATCTTAGCCTGGTATCAACAGTCAATGATTTAATTAACAACAGTGGCAAGAGAAATTGTAAAATGGAGCAAAGCTCATGTCTCACAAATGTCTCACTATGCAACAGAATTTTGGGCTTAGTTGTGGTTGAGGACTACATGTATATTATACGGGCATAGTTCCCTCTAAGCTGAGCAGTGAGCAATCACTCACTTAAAAATCATAATCAACTCAGAGTTTTCCAAACCTGCCCAGAAGCCGAGAGGGAAAGAGTGAGAGGGAAGGAGAGAGAGAGAGGAAGAGAGGAAGAGAGGAAGAGAGAGAAACAGATAGAAAAAAGAGAGGAAGGAAAAGAGAAAGAAAAAGAATGGGAGTAAGGAAGAGAGAAAGAAAATCAAAATCTAGTTTGAAACTAGCTCAACTATTTAAGTGGCATTTTGATATTGATAGAGTTGCCCTATTATGAGCTCACTGTTATAGACACACAGTACAGTATTTTATTTTGAAATTCTCTGAGGCAAAACAGGGTGGGTTTTTTATTTATTTGTTTGTTTATTTATTATTTTTGTGCCGCCCAGTCCCGAAGGGACTGCCGCTCAGACACTATACTTTTCCGCCCACCCCCCCAAAAAATTAGGGGGAACACTGTATACGGGTGTTTTTTATTAGAAGGTATACATACACATCTTTTAAATCTATATAGAAATACAGTCTAATAAAAAACTGATAGAAAGGTGGAAGCTCCTACCTTCTAGTTAAAGCTATGCAATTAAATTTTAAATGTCATATGAAGGTTGGATGTTAGGCAATCAACTTTTACAGCAAGATAAATTTTTTCATGCAGAAACATTTTTGCCTTTGTTAATAAATCCAGATTGGCCAATAATTAACTTGTTGGTGAGAATAGTAAACATTGGTTTGGGCACTGCACTTTTAAAATTCCAGTATAGGCATTTCTTATGTATTAAAATATTATACTTCATAATAATTTAATTTGTTATATCATATTATATATAATATTTTTTTTAGTTTTTAAAATCATTTTCTTTTTTAAAAAAGCATCCATTATGTTGAAGGAAAAATGAAGGAAAAATGTTTTTAAATGAAGGGAAAATATTGCTACATCCAGGCTTCAGTGTTTCCTTTTTCAACAGCCTGAAATATTACAAAGTGTTCTCAAGAGGAAGGTCCAGAGTGAAGTTATCATGGTTCCATGGGATAAATCCCATCAATATTTCCAGAGATATTCTCTGAGACTTCCCCCATGATTACTTGGAGGAAAACATTTGTCAACAGCATATCATAACCTGGTAGAAATTATTTTAGGGGGAATGTTGCATTTGTCAATATACTTCTGTCAACTTTTGCTTCTCATGTAACATCAGTGAAGGGCTACCAAAAATTTTACTACCACACTGTGGGCGTGGCTTATGCAGGACACTCTGCATTTTCTTTCAATATCGTTCAGTGCAAATTGGGTGCTCTGGGGTGGAGCGCCATTTTCGCTACCCCACGGTGTGTCCCCCCCAATCCGGGCAGTAGCCCACCCCTGTGTAACATGAACTTGATGTTGGATTAAAAAAAAAGACTCCCCCCCATATCCAGCTTCATTGTCAGGTTGGAATGAGTAGATAGCTTGATATCCTTACAAGTTCTGAAAAAAACTCTTTTGGGGTCAGAGGAGCTATATCATTCCTTTTCAAACGTTTCCTTATCTTGTTTTTATCTAAGCAGTTTTGGCAGATGTTTCCATAGAAACAATTAAATAAAAAAGATGAAAGTTCCTATTGCCTTTTATAATGTAACAAAGCATACAAAAGACAGTAAATATCACTCCAATAAAATATTTATTTCCTGGTAGGCATTCTTTTGTTTATCCTTATGTTTTATTTTGTATCCCCAAATTGCAAGTGTAGCTTGGGAGATGATCCTGTTGGTTTTCTTGCCTCTGATCTTGTGCAGTATGTCAGATTATTTTTATTATTGAAAGATTGAAGGCAAATGAAGATCATCATTGCTTTAAAATCTAAGGAACTCAGCAACACTTTTCGTCCAGTTGTTGAAAAAAATAGGATCACCAACGTCCTATGAGGGGATATGGCACAAGAAGAAGAAGATTGATTAAGCATGCCTGAGATAATATTTCTTGCAGACTCTTTGCAAATGTACAGTATCTTCTTATGTTTCAGTACAGTAAGCACTTAACTATCCTACTCCTGACTCAAGGGTCTTTTTTCATCAGTAGAGAAGATACTTTTTTAGCTACTGCAAAGTTAAAATGCAATACAAGGCACTTATTTATTTATTTTGTTATGACATTTTAACCAGGTATATGGATTTGCAATTTCCCCCCCTAAGCTATAAGGTGAAATTATATTAGACTTGTATTTAAGCATGTGAAGAGTGTGTTTGTTCTCTTACTATTGTTGAGTCATTACAGTTTTGTTTAATAATTGTATCCCCGTCATTGAATAAACTGGAATTTACATCAAGAATGAATTGCAAAATTGTTTGCCTTGTGTCCTGCACTTGGGGGTATTGGGCTGGAGAAAGCTATACTGCTCAAAAAAATAAAGGGAACACTTAAACAACAGAATATAACTCCAAGTAAATCAAACTTCTATGAAATCAAACTGTTCACTTAGGAAGCAATACTGATTGACAATCAATTTCATTTTGTTGTCAGCACTTTCAACTTTGTACAGAACAAAATGTTCAATGAGAATATTTCACTCATTCAGATATAGGATGTGTTATTTGAGTGTTTATTATTTTATTTATTAATTAATTGGACTTATATGCCGCCCCTCTCTGTGGACTCGGGGCGGCTCACAACATTCCGATAAAAGATACAATATAAAACATTCCTAAGCCAATTAATAGAATAATTACTTTTTTAAAATGTGTCTTAAAAACTAGTCATTTAAAAACAATCACATCCATACTGTCACATTCAATACATTTACTGGGCAGAGGCTGGGGTCTAGTGTCCCCAGGCCTGCTGACATAGGTGCGTTTTCAAGTTCTTACGGAAGGCAAGGAGGGTGGGGACAGTATGAATCTCTTGGGGGAGTTGATTCCAGAAGACCCGCCAAACGACATTGTTTAGTTGACGGGACATGGATAAGGCTGACTTTGGGTTTTGTGCAGTCCCGCAGGTATTATTATTATTATTATTTATTAGATTTGTATGCCGCCCCTCTCCGAAGACTAGGGGCGGCTAACAACAATATAAAAAGACAATGTAACAAATCTAATATTAAAAAACAATCTAAAAACCCCCAATTTAAATAACCACTCATACATACAAGCATACCATGTATAAATTCTATAAGCCTAGGGGGAAGGGAAATTTCAATTCCCCCATGCCTGACTACAGAGGTGGGTTTTAAGGAGCTTGCAAAAGTCAAGGAGGGTGGGGGCAACTCTGATATCTGGGGGGAGCTGGTTCCAGAGGGTCAGGGCTGCCACAGAGAAGGCTCTTCTCCTGGGTCCCGCCAAACGACATTGCTTAGTCAACGGGACCCGGAGAAGGCCAACTCTGTGGGACCTAACCGGTCGCTGGGATTCGTGCGGCAGAAGGCAGTCCCAGAGATATTCTGGTCCGATGTCATGAAGGGCTTTATAGGTCATAACAAACACTTTGAATTGTGACCGGAAATTGATCGGCAACCAATGCAGACTGCGGAGTGTTGGTGTAACATGGGCATACCTTGGGAAGCCCATGATTGCTCTCGCAGCTGCATTCTGCACGATAATCTGGTCCTATGCCCTGTAGGGCTTTATAGGTCATAACCAACACTTTGAATTGGGTCCGGAATCCAATTGGCAGCCAATGCAGTCTGCGGAATGCTGAAGAAACATGGGCATATCTTGGTAGGCCCACGATAGCTCGCGCGGCTGCATTTTGCACAATTAGTAGTTTCCAAACACTTTTCAAAGGTGTTTATTTTTGTATTTATTTATTTTGAGCAGTGTATATTTATGCATATTGTGCAACTGTTGGAATTGCTGAGCCCTTCGTGGGACTGTAAAACACACTGGGGACTTTATACGGGTGAAGCCAAGATAGGGATATTAGGAAAAGGGGAGAAATACAAAAGGTAAGCATATAGTTTCCTCTAACTCCTCTAATTTAAAAATCTTTTAAATAAGAAGAGCTACTGAGAACCACCTTTTGATGAGATACTCTTCAGGCATTAACCCTGCTGTTCTGTTCGGGTCTGTGAGACCCGAAATCAAGGTTTGAGACCCTGTAAAAAAATTTCCCTGCATATCTGAAACTTGAAATTTCATGACTTTTCATCATTTCAGGGGTTCTCTCTATGAGAATTTTTTTTGGGGGGTGGGAGGTTTCTTTCTTGCTGAAAAAAAAACCCTCCCTAATGTTATGTTCCCGGGTCACCCTGACCCGGACCGAAAACTCTTCATTTGCAGTGCTTATGTTTGGTCTTTTTGAAAGCTTTTTTCACTTGGAAAGTAGTCTGAACATTTCTTCACACAATGGAATGAAAATTGAACTGAAAAAATTAATCCTTATTGGTTTATTTTGCCCATAAATGTGCCTCCCCCCCGTTTTTGTGAAAGTTTTTTCAATTTATGGATAGTTTTGCTTGCAAAATGCAGTCTATTTTACTGGAGTTGGTGTGGGAATGGTACCTTGAACATTTCTGAATATAAGAAAAATATAAAGGAACTGAAAAAAATGATTCTTACTGTTTTTTTAACATCAGAAATAAGGCCTCCCCCCCCCCCTGGCTGCTTGCAACAATTTTCACTTTTTATTTTTTTATGCTCCAAATCCGAAATATTCTTTAAAATCTTACGCATTCATTTACTCAATTTAACAATGCTGATCATCAAAAAAATATTTGTGGGGGTGGGGGAAAAATTTTTTTCTTGGCAAAAAAAAAGTCACATTTACTCTGTTCGGGTCATATAGACCCGGATCAAAATGATTTTTTTTAGGTACTTGAATTTGGTCTTTTTGAAAACTTTTTCCACTGGAAAACTAGTTTGAACATTTATGAACATAATGATATGAAAATTGAACTGGAAAAATTGAGACTTATATTTTTATTTTGATCAAAAAGCCCCTCCCCCCATCCTTTTTGAATTTCGTGTCAATTTATATTTTTTAAGGCTACAAATCCCTAAGGAATTTTCCCCCAAAAGGTTTGATATACTAAATTGAACATAACCCGGGAACATAACATTAGGAACTTTTTTCGAACAGAACAGCAGGGTTAAAGAGCAATAAGCCATGGTGAGCATATTTGACATCAAGATCATTGTTCACCTCCACAGAACAAGTGCACAGGTGAGCATTTCCAATATACCCTGTGAGCAGAAAGACAGGATATAAATTGTGACTATCTCTTTTCTAATCTTCCTTTTACTAGTATTCCACTTGATTGTCTTGCATAAGATATGACTCTGGCAAGAAGTAATAACATGGTTTATTGAGCTACAAAGCTGACTTTCTGAGCTCTTATCTGATTTTACCGTCCCATCTCAGATTGGACCAAAACAATAACAAAAACAATTTTGTAAGTCTGGAACCCATTTGAACTTTTAAAAGGTCAATGGGAAGGATTGTTCAAAGCAAGTAGGCTTTCTAAGCAGTCAACTAAGACGTGTGCAGAAATGTATATTACCAAGCATTTTTTTAGTATTATTGATGGATGATATAAAAGCAAATTGACCTCAGAACAAGATCGATTTTGTTGTTGTATGTGTATATAAACTTGTAATAGCAATAGCATTTAAACTTATATATCACTTCATAGTGCTTTTACAGCCCTCTCTAAGCAGTTTACAGAATCAGCATAATCTGGGTCCTCATTTTACCTACCTTGGAAGGGTGGAAGTCAACCTTGAGCTGGTGGTGAGATTTGAACTGCTAAACTACAGCTAGCAGTTAGCTGAAATAGTCTGCAGTGCTGCACTCTAACCACTGGGCAACCCTGGCTCTTCAATCTTAGTAATTGATGGCTGTAAGAGAAAGCAAACTACCTGTTCCCAAGTGACTCGCTACCCTTTTTTTACCTTACCTATGACAGTTGGAGGCATAAGCTAAATACCAGCATTGGAGGTCATTGATGAATGCCAGCAAGTTCTGTTTTATTTCCTTTGAATACAAAGGTCAATTATGGTCTTTGAAGACATGACAGACATTGATCCAGTTGCAGTTAACATAATCCTAAACCAGACCTAAAGATAAAAATTTCATAAGACAAAGCCTCTTAATTCCTCCCATACAAAAAGAGAGAAAGAAATACTACCTATCTTAACAAAGGTGGAATGAAACTGATTCCTGATAGCACAGGTATAGGCCCAAGTAATGTATGTATTGTATGAGACAATACTAATAAGGAAAAAGTCAACAATGCAACTCATTAATACCACAGACTTTCTATGTAAATTGAAGATGCCCCTAATTCCATCAGCATTCCATTGTTCCTTATAAGAGTTCAGTGGCAATGTTTAGTGTTGCTGCTAAGGTTTTTCTTTGCAATAAAGTAGCATTATCCAAGAAAACTATTTTCTTTTTATGGTCTGAAAATCCCAACAGCAAATCAAACTTCTAGAATTTCCTACTCTGTAGTTCAATTTTTTGTAAAAAAAGGTTTTATTTTTCCATGGTGTTTTGTCACTATGTAAGCAGGAACCCAACAACTGTTGTTTTGGTAAAATTTGATTTGCCTTTTCTGAACTGCAATCCACATTTCATCAGTCACAGCAGTGATAATAAAGTAATTGTACATAAATAATATAACATAACATAACATAACATAATATAATAAACAGTATCAGTAGCAGCCATGGCAAAGGCAGTTTATTGTCATTTTTTGCTCTTCCAGTTTAAACTGGTATTTTTCCTTATCTCAAACCAGATTTTTTGCCATCTATATGATTTAAGATGCTTTAGCGACAGTATTTGATAGGTTTGGAATCTGCCTTTTCCCTATCATAGCTAGTTGTTGGACATCAAAATGGCCATTTTGAATTGGATTGCAGTAGAGGCAGTTGGACGGCCAAACTTTTTTAGAATTCCTGAGTAGCATTTCCCAAAATATACATCCGATTTCATGCTAGAACCTTATATATGGTACATAGATTTAATGGGTTTTTTGTTTAAAAACTAGACCTGTGTGTTAAAAAAAATGTCTAGCAGAGAAAAAAAAAGGCAATCCCTTCAGCACAGGATGGTGAAGCTGGACTCTTCTCTCAGTTCCTTCCCCAGTCAGGCAGATAACTATCATCAGAAGAGAGTCAAAACGGGTTAATATCCAACTGCCCACTATTATGAATCCTAAAGGGGAAAGGCAAAGATTTGGAATGACAGGCAATGCTATTAGTTATCCAGGTTACTTTTCAGAGTTTCTCCCTCCCGAGTTTATTGATTGGAAAGCTCGCAGTCTTAGGCTTTCCATATTCTTTGACTGAAATGAAGAGTAATACTAGGGGTCCTAGAACCCCATTGACCTCAGTGTAATTTAATTCCTGAGTAAATAAAGCCCTTGTCTGCTGGACTTTTCTGAAGGTTTGCTCATGTTATTGTATTAGCTTGTACTGAACAAAAAGAAAGTGTGTACCCAGAACACTGATAAACACAGACTTTGTCCAAAGTCTGCAAAACTTTGGACAAAGATACAGTGAGGATCAGTTGAGAGACTAAGAATTGGGAGGAGGCAGCATATAAGGAAAATTATTATAAACTTTTTTACAGATGGTATATTCCCCCCGCTAGGTTAGCAAAGATTTACCCAACATTATCAGACACATGTTGGAAGTGTAAAAACGAAAGAGGTACTTTTTTCCATATGTGGTGGTCATGTCCTATGATACAAAAAATCTGGAAAACAACTCATACCTGGCTTTCAGAGATTATGAAAGAGGAAATAGAAGCTATGCTATTAGGAATTTGGAGAAAACACTACTCAAAACAAACAATGCTTCTTACATCACATATAAACACAGCAACAAGTATTGCGATAGCACAACTCTGGAAAAATGACCAGACCCCAACGGAAGACTTAATTATAGATAAGATATATACATGCGTGGAGATGGATGAACTCACTAACTCAATCAAGGGAAACAAAATCATGAAATCAAAATGAACATGGCAAAAATGGCATGAATGGGTTCAAAAGAGAATATAGAAACAATATAATAAGAAGCAACAGTACAATTGAAACAATCTACAGCTACCTTGTAAAAAGTTTTATTTACCAGTTAGTGAACATAATAAATATCAGAATACAGTGATCCCTCGATTTTCGCGATCTCGTTCTTCGCGAAACGCTATATCGCAATTTTTCCCACCCGATGACGTCACTCTCTTCCTTCCTTTCTCATCTTTCTTTCTCTCTCTCTTTCTCTCTCTTGCTTCTTCCTCTCTCACACTCTCTTCCTCCCTCTCTCATCTCTTTCTTTCCTTCTCTCTCTTTCCCTATCTCTCCCCCTCTTGCTGGCGGGCGGCGGGCGGCGGGCGGGCGAGTGGGGGCATCAGCGAGGAAGACCCAGGGAAGGTTCCTTCGGCCGCCCAGCAGATGATCTGCTCGGCAGCGCGGTAGCAGCGAGGAGCCGAATCGGGGTTTCCCCTTTGCGTGGGCGGTGGGGAAACCCCGATCTTTGTCTGCTCGCTGCTGCTGCGGCCGCCCAGCAGCTGATCTGCTCGGCAGCGCGGTAGCAGCGAGGAGCCGAATCGGGGTTTCCCCTTTGCGTGGGCGGCGGGGAAACCCCGATCTTCGTCTGCTCGCTGCTGCTGTGCTACCGAGCAGATCAGCTGCTGGGCGGCCGCAGCAGCAGCGAGCAGACGAAGATCGGGGTTTCCCCGCCGCCCACGCAAAGGGGAAACCCCGATCTTTGTCTGCTTGCTGCTGCTGCGCTACCGAGCAGATCAGCTGCTGGGCGGCCGAAGGAACCTTCCCTGGGTCTTCCCCGCCGCCCACGCAAACTCCACCATCTGCGCATGCGCAGCCATGAAAAAAAGGGCACGCATGCGCAGATGGTGTTTTTACTTCTGCAACCCTACATTGCGAAAAATTGATTATCGCGAGGGGTCTTGGATCGGAACCCTCGCGATAATCGAGGGATCACTGTATAAAAGTATGAAATATAATGTATATAATGGAATGTAACAGGTAAAAATCTACTATAAGCATGTTAATAGATATGGTTTATAATCTGTAAAACAGAATAATGTGTGATTTGAATTATATGTGAAAACTCAATAAAGAAAATTTTTTTTTTTTTTAAAGAATTGGGAGGATGGATTTTGCTGGGTCTTCCATCTCAATTGTTAGAAAGGCAGGTTTTGAGAAAGATGAAGAGTGCCCAGTGCACCAGTTAACCAACTTCAGACATCATTAACAAAACCAGAAACTCAATTCTGGGGAATAGTAAGGCCAAAACAGGTAAGTATACAGCCTCTTGGAAGACGTAGTCACAAGAGGTGTTACCTGAAATATGAGAAATTAAAATATTTTCTTTTTGTGTGTTTTTACAAAACTCTTGTCATACCCCCTCTAGCTCCTCTAACTCTCAGTCATTCCATTCCAATGGACAATCTTTGGGCTAGACACTCAAATACTAAATCTTCAACTTAGAACTTCAGTGCTTGTATTCCTTTTCACTTGTTTCTGCGTCCTTGAATTGCCTTGAGGCTATTCTGTGTACATAGAATTCCTTATCACTGCTTTTGGTAGAATTACTTAGCATGACATTTCTCACTGCCTAATCTGTTATTTGACACCAGAGGCATCAGCACTGGGAAGAGTTGTATCTTTTTGAATGCTGAATGAGTGAATGTACTAAATGTATAGTAACTAAGAAGCACATGGAGGGGAAATTAAGTGAATATGATAAACAGAACAAGATCTCTTGGCCTGCTTTATATGCCTAGTTTCCCTAGGATCCTTTCCCCTAGGATTTCCTTTCTTTGCCATACAATGGCTGTCTTAAGCAGGATTCTATTGTCTGTCTGTCTGTCTGTCTGTCTGTCTGTCTGTCTGTCTGTCTGTCTGTCTGTCTGTCTGGAGAATACCCATCTATCTCACTCACAGAATGACTCTGGACAAATAAAACATGAAAACCATCTAAATATGGTTCACCTTGCCATGGCTTTCTGTATGGGAAATTACAAACCTCAGAAAAAACATTGATAAACAACTGAATATAATAAAGTAAGTCTACTTTATTATATTCAGTTGTTTATCAAGGCAAAGAAATTGGCTTAGTGGTTTGGGATCAGATTTCATCTGCTAAGATTTATTAGTTGGCTTCATTGCGTGTGCTTTCCAGCACATTACCCCTGGGATCTTGCAGGTTTAGCTTTTCTAGTGGCAAATTATTTTACATAATAACTAACTAGCATTCATTAAAATCTTGACTAAATAATTAGAGATGCCTAAATGGGAGATTCCCTCAATTCTTATAGATAAGGTTTTTAAGAAGAGAATATTTCAACAGACTTCCTAATTTCTTTAATATGGAAAATTATGGATTAGGTTTATGTCTCATGCTTTGATAAAGATCAGAATATATGAATATTTTTATCTCTAATGCACTAAATTCTATCCATATGATTATATATATATGACACAATTCAGGACAAAAGAAGACCGGGAAAGCAGGAATATCTACAATATCTGGGTTTTTATATATATATATATCTGTCATGTTGGAGGAAAATGACTTTTTGTGTTAAAATGCAACACTTTGCAATTGTCCTTTGTGGCTGTTCAATGAAAATAACTGGTCCAAGGAAAAATATTTATAGTAATTTTATTTTTTTTAAAGACTTTGTATCAGTGCTGAGACATACATTTGAAAAAGCCCCCCTCCCTCAACAAAATACCCTACAATATACCACAATGTAGACCTCATTAGCAAACTTCATTTTATTCGGCATAGGTGCTGAAAATACATTATCTACTATGAATTGTTTTAAAAGGAGCGTGGTTTGCAAGATAAACACTACCTTTTGTCACACAAAGTCGTATTTCAAATACACTTGCAAATTTCTTTTGGACAATTTTATAGTCTGCCTTCACTAGGTCAAAACTGTGACATGAACCAATTATGAAGAATTAGATCTTGAGCATGCAGATGCCATAGAAATAAAATATTGTTGCTTATTCTTTCTTAATTTTTGAGAAACTTACTTTTAGACAAGAACAACTAATGCAGTTATGTCCAGATAATACTAATCCACAATCTGATAGTTGTTCTTTTCTGGTAGCCTGAGGGAATTTAAACTACAAGCATTTTATGAAGATACTTTTGGATTCCATTTGATCTTCAGCTGGAATGTCTGAAGCTGTTGATCAAATTAGCGTTGATACAGCAATGGATTGATTCAGTAAAGACCAGTTATTCTCAAACTTGGCAACTAAGATGTGTGTATTTTATCTGATAGAATTCCCAAGCAATCCTGGGGAATTCTGGGAGTTGAAATATGTACCTTTTAAAGAAAGTTGTGTTGTTGATTATCAGTCACTCAGGTAGAATTGTTTGGAAACTGAGTCATGGCAATTGGTTAAAAATGTTTCGAGTCAGCTTCCAGACACATCTTAAAGTTTCAAGTTTGAAAAACATTGGTATAGAGCTTTCTAGACTAAGAGTCAATGCTTTCAGATTTCGGTGTCCAATACCACCTTTGCCTATATCATTCTTTTGTTTATGTACCTGGGGGCGTTTGCCCAGGTTCGCCTGGTGCACCAGTTGGGGCCCTATTTGGACCGGGACTCACTACTCACAGTCACTCATGCCCTCATCACCTCGAGGTTCGACTACTGTAATACTCTCTACATGGGGCTACCTTTGAAAAGTGTTCAGAAACTTCAGATCGTGCAGAATGCAGCTGCGAGAGCAGTCATGGGCTTCCCTAGGTATGCCCATGTTACACCAACACTCCGCAGTCTGCTTTGTTTGCCAATCAATTTCCGGTCACAATTCAAATTGTTGGTTATGACCTTTAAAGCCCTTCATGGCATCGAACCAGAATATCTCCGAGACCGCCTTCTGCCGCACGAATCCCAGTGACCGATTAGGTCCCACAGAGTGGGCTTTCTTGGGGTGCCGCACGAATCCCAGTGACCGATTAGGTCCCACAGAGTGGGCTTTCTTGGGGTCCCGTCAACTAAACAATGTTGGTTGGTGGGCCCCAGGGGAAGAGCCTTCTCTGTGGCAGCCCTGAGTCTCTGGAACCAGCTCTTCCCAGAGATTAGAACTGCTCCTACCCTCCTCGCCTTTCGCAAACTCCTTAAAACCCACCTTTGTCGTCAGGCATGGGGGAACTGAGATATCTCCCCCGGGCCTATACAATTTATGTATGGTATGTTTGTGTGTATGTCTGTTTAATAATGGTTTTTTAAAATATTTTAAATTGTAAATTATTAGATTTGTTATAAACTGTTTTTATTGTGTTGTGAGCTGCCCCGAGTCTACGGAAAGGGGCGGCATACAAATCTAATAAATAATAATAATAATAACTTCCTGTACACCTATTTCTGACAAAAGATCATTTGGCTAGAAGCCACAAACTGAGCAGAACAAAATGCATAATGAAACTTTAGATGTTCTGTTTCTGCTTCCTATCCAGGTTCTTGATATTAGCTATCCACCAGTACCATAGATGTTCACTGATTAGGGCAAATGAAAACCGATGAGAAAGCAAGCATTTAGATTGATCCGTTGGTGATGAGAACAGATGAAAATAGCAGAGCTCCACCTGTCGAACTCTTCAAAAATCAGCCAATAATTGCTGACGAGGAATAATTGCTGACGAAGGAAGGCGAGTTGCTTCGGCGACCATGAGAAATTCATAATTTCCTCATTAGGTCCAAAGAAAGCTCTCCCAAATGGCAGCAGGGACAATGGGCATTTTTGGAAAGCCACAAGGTATGACAACTGGACTATAAGATTTGTGCTGGTTCATGGACAGACCATTGAAACTGGGTGAGATAACTTCAAGCTTTTACTCTAGCAACTTAATTCAAGTAAAAAAAATTTAAAAATAATCTCCAAGTGTTAAAAAAGTGGTGATTATATAAATGGAGAAAGACTAAAGATTAAGAGATGAAAGAAATGCCCAATGGAAGCTTTAAAATATAGAAAACCTAGAAAAGAAGTAAAAACAATTTAAAAAGTGATTTTTGGGAGAAACTGCCTTTCTTATTTTCATTTTTAACCCCCCTGTGCACACTGTTTAATGTTGGACTTTGGAGTAAGGTAGCCATCTACTGGAAGAAGAGCACTACAACATGGAAAACAGTGAAAGTGAGAATTCTTTAATACACATAAAGGAAGGAGAGACAATAAATAACACCTGGAAAGCAGCTTGACTTTATTCCACTTCAGAAGGTGATTTGGATGTTTGGAAATATGTAGAAAGCTTTTTGAAGATTTTTAGGACAAAGGAAAGAATCAAAATTCTATTGAAACTGTTTATTGGATGGTAGATTTGAAAGACTTGAGGAAATTTGGGGGAATAATTTGGACTTTGATTATTAAGATTATTTGAACATCCCATGACGGTAAAGAATAAAGGTGATAGAAGAAAAGAGAAAAGAAGAAAATCTAAATAAGACTTTAAAATCTGGACAATTATAAAGCCTGTAAATGACTAGAGTTTCAAGGACTATAAATTTAGCAGATTTGGAGGTACAATTATAGGATTTATTAAAGTTTAACATTAATTGGCTTTATTGGAGTTTTTAGAGATTGGGACATTGGAATCCTGGAGTCTAGGATTAGGTAACCTAACTGTATTATTATTATTATTATTAACAGCATGTAAAAAATATACTGAAAACTATAATTTTTAGGGATTAGAAATTTGGTGGATTTTGTGATATGATACTGGGACTGAATAAATGTTGTTTAATAATAGGCCTTATTAGTGTTTTCAGATATTTGGGATATTGGAATTATGGGGCGATATTGAGTAATTATTAAAATATTAGTGAGTTAGCAGAGGATAACAAACATATTCTATAAAGAAATGTTATTGATGTTTAAACTAATTTATGAAAAAAGTGATAAAGAATCATAAAGAGAGAATGGTATTGCTGAAGTTGAAAGATTAGGATTATGTATATTTAATGGTATAACTGAACTATAACTCAGAGGAAAATTTTACTTATACAAAATGAAAAAAATGCTTTGAGGCATTTGCCTCCTCCACACATACATTAGTAAATCAACTGCAACCATTCTTTTCATCAGAAACTATTGGCTGACCCATTGCTGTAGGTAAGGTCATATCTTCTGAGATTAGGGAGTGGTTTATAGAGATAACAAACCTTTTCAAATATTGCAAACATTCAAAAATGATAGTCTACAATGGGAGCGGCCGGCCTGTTTGAATGTCTGCACTCTTTGCTCTTGCGTCTCCTTTTACCTACCTGTGCAAGGATCTACAAGCCTTACCTGGAGAGGAAAAACACAGAGGCAAAGCTAGTACTGGTCCCTGAGAACGTTATCAGTTATTCTGATACAAAGTTAGCAACCTTTTGTACCATGCAGATTGCTTCATTTAACAAGAAATTAAATCACACTGCTCTTGTCCTGTTGCTATGTGAAAAGCAGCAATTCCTTTATTACTTAATTATTCAATTGTTATTTATGTTTAAAGTGCTATTTTAAAAAGTGGATAGAATTATTTAGATAAATAATCAGTGGGACCTGACTTCTGTCAAACTTGGTACACTAAATTTAACATTGTCAAATGCAAGTCTGCTTTCTGAAGACAAATTATATAGCTGAAAAAATTAATTGGCTTTCCCTGTACCATGTTTTCCTTCATTCTGAGATATCTGTGTTTGAACAACTGGAGAACAACTTGATCTTTATTTCTACCATGA
Source organism: Erythrolamprus reginae (assembly GCF_031021105.1). Lineage (NCBI taxonomy): Eukaryota > Metazoa > Chordata > Lepidosauria > Squamata > Dipsadidae > Erythrolamprus > Erythrolamprus reginae. The sequence goes on from NC_091953.1 coordinate 61,863,072, forward strand.
ATACAGTTTGTATTTGGACCGTGAGTCACTGCTCACAGTCACTCATGCCCTCATCACCTTGAGGTTCGACTACTGTAATGCTCTCTACATGGGGCTACCTTTGAAAAGTGTTTGGAAACTTTAGATCATACAGAATGCAGCTGCGAGAGCAATCATGGGTTTTCCTAAATACGCCCATGTCACACCAACACTCCACAGTCTGCATTGGTTGCCAATCAGTTTCCGGTCACAATTCAAAGTGTTGGTTATGACCTATAAAGCCCTTCATGGCACCAGACCAGAATATCTCTGGGACCGCCTTCTGCCGCACGAATCCCAGCGACCAGTTAGGTCCCACAGAGTTGGCCTTCTCCGGGTCCTGTCAACTAAACAATGTCGTTTGGCGGGACCCAGGGGAAGAGCCTTCTCTGTGGTGACCCCGCCCCTTTGGAACCAACTCCCCCCAGATATCAGAATTGCCCCCACCCTCCTTGCCTTTCGTAAGCTCCTTAAAACCCACCTCTGTTGTCAGGCATGGGGGAAATGAGACTTTCCCTCCCCCTAGGCTTATAAAATTTATGCATGGTATGTCAGTATGTATGATTGGTTTCTAAATTGGGGTTTTAAATTAATTTAAATATTAGATTTGTTTACATTGTATTATTATTGCTGTTAGCCGCCCCAAGTCTGCGGAGAGGGGCAGCATACAAATCTGATTAATAAATAAATAATAAATAATAAATAAATATAATATGCTTCATCCTACACAAATGACAAATATGAATAAATGTGAACAAGTCTTTGTTGATAATTTTTTTCAAAATAGAAACATAGAAACATAGAAGATTGACGGCAGAAAAAGACCTCATGGTCTGCCCTTATACTATTTCCTGTATTTTATTTTAGGATGGATATATGTTTATCTCAGGCATGTTTAAATTCAGTTACTGAAATACCGGTGTTAAGTGTGGATGTTGATGAAATATGAACAAGAATCAATTTTGGATTCATGAATGAGACTGAAACTAGAAACATAATGCAGGAAAGCTATCTTTGTATCACAAATACCTTAATTTTGGAACAATCCAAAAGTGCTTTGATGAAGTTTTGCTGATCTAATCAAAACATTTTGGGACCCTCAAAACCAGAGGTGAGCTACTGCCCGGATTTTTTTTGGGTGGGGGAAATGCAGTGGGGTAGTGAAAATGGAGCTGCACCCCAGAGCACCCAATTTGCACTGAAAGATGTTGAAAGAAAATGCAGGGCTTCATGCATAAGCCATGCCCACAGTGTGATAGTAAACATATATTGCTTACCATAATAGTGACATTTAATTAGAGATTGAAAAGTAATGGAGGAAAAAGGCATTCCTTTACTGGCCAACTTTTCTTTACTTCTAAACTTTAACTTCAAGTTTTAATTTGTTCTGAAATTTGTTCATTTCTACACAACTTTCCTCTCCTTATATTCAGCACTTTCGTTCCAAGGATTAATAAGAAATGGGCAAATCCCCCCCCCTCAGAAAAGAGAATGTCTGGCAATAATCAGAACCAGAAACTTGGCTTCGTGAAATGTTTTGATCAAATATTGTATGCCCTTAAGGTCAACTTTTTCCAGTGTCTTAGAAATAGAGTTTATAATAGAAACAATTGGCAGGCAGATATTTTTGGATTTGTTTGATCTCTAATATTACTTCTGAATTCAGCTCTTTTCTCTCTCTCTCTCTCCCTCCTTCCCTCTCTCTCTCTCTGTCTGTTAGACAGAGAGAGAGAGAGAGAGGTATACATACCAAGATGGTACATCTATATATAAGTCTTTGCACATGTAGACTGTCTTTAGGAAGTTAAAAATGAAAAACCTTTTATAATGAGTAATTGATTTCTTTGGATCTGAAAAATCTGCATAAGATCATTCAGGCATCTCATTTCCATTGTTTTAATACAAATATGTGGGCTTATGAAAAGAGACAAATAATGTAGATAAATTGAGATATCACCATTTGGGATAATTTGAAGGAGAATAGAAGGCTCAATGAAAGGCGATTGAAGATGGAGGAGTATCAGCATATCAGTATCGAGTCTACGGAGAGAGGCGGCATACAGATCTAATAAATAAGTATCAGTAGGTCTGAAATAAAATAGCAACAGCACTTAGACTTATATACCACTCCGCATTGCTTTATAGCCCTCTCTAAGCCCTCTCTCTATCCCCAACAATCTGGGTCCTCATTTTACCGTCCTTGGAAGGATGGAAGGCTGAGTCAACCTTGAGCCGCTCAGGAACTTCAGGAATGAGCACTGAGTTAGCCTGCAGTATTGCATTCTAACCATTCTGCCACCATGGCTCTGAATCCTTCAGGATTGGGCGTTGATTGGGCGGGATTGTTCATATTCCCCTCTTTTTTATTAACTTAATAAATAAATTTTATATTTAAAAAAAAGAAGTCGAATAAATAAATAAATAAATAAATAAATAAATAAATAAATATGTAAGCAAGCAAGCAAGTAAGTATGCAAGCAGGCAAGCAAGCAAGCAAGCAAGCAAGCAAGCAAGAAAGCAAGCAAGCAAGAAAGCAAGCAAGCAAGCAAGCAAGCAAGAAAGCAAGCAAGCAAGCAAGCAAGCAAGCAAGCAAGCAAGCAAGTAAATAAATATAAAAACACAAATGCAAGAAATTCTTCTCTTGCTACCTCTGCCATCTCTAGTGATACCAAGGAAACGTACATTTGCCATGGCTTAGAACTAGAATGACTAGGACTTCTTGGAGGTTAGAGTTTTTAAATAATGTGAGGATGTTTTCATTCATGGTAAATTAGGCTAAAGAAGTTGGGACATTAAGTTGGGATAGTCAACCTCACCCCATTCCTAAGAGGTCTTTAAGGGGCATGCGTAAGTGCACCTTTGTGCCTACTCTTACTGCCCTATTATACTATTTACCTCTATCTACTTTATTTATGTTTATGTTTATTAAATACCTGATATCTTGTACAGATTTTGAGAAATGAACAAATAAATATAAAATAAAATATAGTTTACATCATGTACATCCAGCTTTCCTCTTCATATTATAGTATATTCAACTTTCTGTATGCTAATTTCATGCTAGCATAAATCTTCTCAGTGATTAAATAATGATTAGATACTGCTAAAATTTAAGATATTGGCAGCAATAACTAGTAGTAGATGTTCCTTTTGTTTTCTTTTGCCTTGTGTTCCAGTTTACTTTGTTTTCAATTTAGTTTAGCAGTTAATTCCTGCAATTGTTTGCTCATTTCCAGTTTCTCGCTCATTTTGTCCATGCTGCTGGACAACATTAATAATAGTGAACTTATACTGATGCAATACAGTTCAAAAAAGATCAGATCAAATCAAAACTTTTATTACAGGTCAGCAACTCAGACTAAATAAGAGTTACTAAATAAAACCTAGACACTCTAGTTATAAAATAAAATAAGTCATACAAGGTTTAAAAAAAAGATACAATTGTGCTTGCACTATTTTGCTGTCAACAGTGTATGAGTTTTACAAGATGCAAAAACTAACTTTGCAATGACAGGAATTACCTTGGGGATTGTTGCCTGCCAGTAAAAATTAAAAATAAAAGTCCATCATGAAAATGTAAGGGCTTACTAAATTTTGACTGTTAAGCTACAGTATATCAAGGATTGTTTGTTTCAGCCATTACCAGTTCCCAATCTTGTCCAAAGGTCATAAGTATCTCCTTCGAATATATAAATATATATATAATTTTTGCTCATTTGAAATTTACAGAAAGAATCATATTTATTGATTAATATTACTGATGTTGGATCCTGAGGTTGGAAGTGAATCTTTAGTCATACAACATGCCATAGTTTCAACTTTTGTTGAAAGATAAATAATGCATTTATAGACACTACTGATTTTCAATATGGGTAGAAACATTTGAATTAACCCTAAAAAAATAGCAGGTAGATGACACTAGAGCGCTACTCTGTGGATAGTAGTAATCTATAAAACAAATAACCAGGAGGGAATTCAGATACAGAGAAGTTTATAAACATCATTAATAAAAGGCAAGGATGAGGGTGAAAGTTCATTCTCCAAATTTGTAGGTTGGTTTTTGAATATTTCTTTACCAGGCTAGGTAACATCATCAGTGGAGTTTAGGGGGTGTCAATGTCAGTGTTTAAAAGGGCTTTGTGTGCTCAATAGGCCTTGTGATGGGTCAGGTATGGGTGTGTCAAGTGAAGGTCTTGCAATGAGTCTTGTGATGGATCAGGTGGGAGTCCTCAGTGGGAGTCTTGTGATGGGTATTATGATGGGAAGTTATATCAGGTGATAGTTATTGGAAGGTGAACTGCTGGTTGAGGGGCTTGAATGGGTTGGTTGAGGATTGGTGTTGTCTCTGGTTAGCTCTGTGCTTGATTTGGATTCAACCAATAAAATCTGGGGGGGGGGGGTTGTAATGAGCTGGATCAACATGCAGAATTTAGTGAGTACTGAAGTAGAATTTCATCTACAAAAATTAGGCTCCACAAAATCTACTGTGGAAGGGCTTTTTCATAACTATATTGTCTTCAGGTTCAAGCATCACAGAATTTAGAGCCCCTTGTGCATTTGTGGTTTTTTTAAGGGAATGCTTTCTTTTAATATACAATTAACACATATAGTGAGAACCCCAGGACCCAAAAATCATTAATTTAATTTTAATCCCCAGTTTGAGATACAGTAAGTTCTTAACCATCTAAGTTCATTTTTAGAAGGATTGATAATCTTTCTCTTTCTCTAGGTGATAATGATAAAGACAGAAGTAGAGACAAAGGCCATTTTAATTAGTCTACAAAAACTTTGCTGATAAGAAAGCATTGTTTATTGTAATAAACTAAAGAATTTAGGAATCTAGTATATGATAATAGAATGATACTCCATCTTTGCTGAGGGCTACACTCAGACTACAATATTGTTTACCATAGTTAAATAAAGGGGAAGAATTTAAGAATCTACTATATGAGAATAGAATGATACTCTAAGTCTGCTGAGGGGTGTACTCAGATTACAGTATTATAGGAAAGTAAATGTATACAAGTATACATTAAAATATGTTGTTATTATCTCAATTCTTGTTTTCAGAGGGGATCAAATCTGATTTCAGTGTTGTCCAGCTAATAATGTTTATTTTTAAAAAGGGGGTTATATAATCAATAGACAAAAAATAGACATCAGTATAGAACTTTGTTCATTTACTCATCGATTATTAGAATGTATGACTTGTACAACTGGAAGTTTAATTCCATGTATTATTGAAGTCTGAACTGCACCATCTATTAGGTAATCTGAACATTCTTTGCAGTCTTTTCCCCCCTGGGGATATTGGAATATAAACTGATGATTTGCAGTCCCTTGGTCACTGCTCATAAAAAACATTAAGCATTTTACCAGCAAAATCTTCTGTGAATTTAAACTGTTCTGTCAGTATTTCATTAAGTTTTGCAGCTTTGTTGTTAGTAAAATTTTCTAGAATCATTTAATGCCACTTTTTAGAATTCTAATTCTAATCCAGTGTTCAACTGTTGTATGTATCTTCAATTTAGGGTCATTTTTATACAGTCCTCCTTTCATGCTGTCTCTTGATACATTTTTGCTCAGTATACATTTACCTTATTTTTTGTTTTTATTATGTATTTTTTTTACATGTGTCTGTAATTTTCTTAAATAAATCTCAGATCTTTCCCATTTAGTGTCTTCCTTAACTTCTTTGAATCACTTATTTAAATGTTTGGCTCTAAAATTTAGTGTTTAATTGGGCACATTTCACTCTCTGTGTTATTGTATTATTTCTGCCCTTCTTCAGCCACCCAGAGTCCCTCAGGAGTTGGGTGGCATACGTATCTGAATAAATAAATAATAAATAAATAAGTTCACCTATTACCAACATTTGAATTATTGTGGTTAGCTCTGGTCCAGCTCCTGCCCCAAGGACTGTGGATGTGGGGGAGACATCCACATGCTGCAGGCCTGTTTTGCCCCCCCCCCCCGGTGGAATCTGCTGATGAAGGCTCCTCTGACCAAGAAGACATGAATGACAGGGTGGAGGAGAGTGTGGCAGACAGCTCAGAAGGAGATCAATTATCTAGCTCCTCCTTGGATTCAGAACAAGAGTTAATGATACAGCCATACATGCGGAGAGTGATGCATAGGCAACAACAACTGAGAGATTATTATCAAAGAAAATGAGGCCACCTGTGATTGGGTGGGTCTGTGGTGATTAGTGAGGCTGCTATAAATAGCAGCCTGTGGATTTGGCCATTGTGAAGGATTATCTGATCATTGTGTTTCGTGACTGCTTTACTTTGACCTTTTGTGTGCTGCTTTTCCCCCGCTTTGAAACTAAACCAGTGTGTTTCACTTTGTGACAGAAGAAGGACTGTGAATTGCCTCACAGCTGCGAGCTAAGTATCACAGAACTGATAAAGGACTTGTACAAATTACCAGTTTGTTTGGAGACCAGTGCTCTTTGCTATACCAAAAGAGGGCTTAGTTTAAGTGAATTTTCATTATAAAGAACATTGTTTTGAATTTTCAAACGTGTGTGTGTGTCTGAAATTTGTACCTGTGAATTTTTGGGAGGATTCTACCAAAGAGCCCGACAGAACATAGCCATTTTGCCTTTGTTTTTTGCATCTGGAAATGTTTTTGTTTGCATTTTCTTTAATGATGTCCAACGTTTACTCCAGGCCTCTCTGAATATTCGATTTATGGAATTAATTCCATTTAATCTATCATTTATTTTCACTGTCTAATCATATGATATATAGCTAGGGGTTTTTTTAATGGTATTTTGGTCTCATTATTTTATTTGTAATTTTTGCAAGAGGTTAGTTTCTGAGATTATACCAACTTCGATTTAAATTCTGTTCATCTATAAACATCTGAAAAGTCCAGAGACAGGGCTAGGTAAAGACGGTTCCTTTATTTCAGCTCTTATAGGTAAGTGACAATCAGCGGAATACCGTCTGCTCAATCTGGGAGAAACCGCTCTTTTTATACATTTGCGGCTCCCGCCAAAAGAGAGCAGCCCGCATCTGAGCCAATCAGACGCGACTTCCTGTTTCCCGCTCAGACAGCATTTCCACACGGAACCAACTATTTACAAGAATACAACACATCTACAAGTAATTTTTTCTAGATTGTTAAACAAAGGTGTTTGCTATAAACCACAGGTCAACAACCTGTAGTCTGTGGACGACTGGTGGTCTGTGAGAAAATTTTGGTGGTCCGTGGAGAAATCTTAGGCCAGTTATGGCTGAGAGCAATTAAACCATTCCAGGAAGAAAAAGAAAGGAAAAGAAAGGAAAAGAAAGGAAAGGAAGAAGAGGAAAGAAATGGAAAGTGGGGAAGGGAGGGAAGGGAATATGCTATAGCTCTGGAATATGGGATTGACTTTCCCAACAACATCAGCAAGCCACCGTCAAATAAGTTCAATCGTTTTGTAATAATTACACTACCTTTAATATTTTTTTTACAATTAAACAACCATTAAAGATTGTGTTATGATTAAATAAGCATTTGTAATTTTGTTATGTCAAATAGGTGCATTTCATATGAATAAAATGGAAGTTCTCTGGTCATTATTTTACAAATGTATTTATCTTTTAAAAAAATTCATATTAGTGGTCAGTGGGACTTAAAATTATGACCTTGGTGGTCCCTGAGGTCCAAAAGGTTGGGGACCCCTGCTATAAACAGTGAATTTTCTTGACAGACTTCTATAGTAGTCTGTCTTATTCATTTGCACACTAGAGTTACATTTCTCTGTTATTTCAAGTGTTATTTTATTTCAGACTATAGCATTCCTGTTTTCTAGATCTATAAAAACCTGAACTAAAAAAAAATCTAGCTTTGAAAAATCAACTAAATGTACATTTAGTTTAAATAAATGTAGTTTATTTTATGAACATATACATGACATTATTATAGGGTATCTACTCTAGGCAGCATGCAGTATGCATATATTGCAATCAGCAATAAATGTTGCTGTTTTAAATTAAGCTATTAATCCCTGAATGACCTAAGAAAGAAGGCTAAAAGACAATTTTAGGAATTCCAAATTGAGTGGAAGACCCCTGAGAAAGACTTTTTGTCCATTCCGCCTGATCTCTCTAGCATTGACTTCCACCTTTGCTATGTTGGCTGGGCTGATTGTATTGAAGAAGATGCTCCTGAAGATATCAAGGGCCCAAGAAATAAAAAGCTTTATGCAGTATTACCAGGATCTGAAATTAGAAATAGACATTGTAACCGGAAAGCAGTTACAACAAAAACAGGAGGTTTTTGTTGTTTTTGTTGAACCAGTAATGATGATAAACAAGTGGATAGCTACACAGTCCCAATTTCAGCTTCAAATTATCTTATGGTGGCAGCCTTTGACATGATAGGGTGTTTTTTTTTACTTTTGTTTGCCATGAACTGATGTCTTCACCACACTACCATTGATAGCGGTCATTAGTTAGCTTGCTATTTGATAGGAATAATAATAATAATAATAATAATAATAATAATAATAATAATAATAATAATAATAAATAATTTATTAGATTTGTATGCCGCCCCTCTCCGCAGACTCAGATAATAAGTACATAAGGTCATGGCATCACAGTGTAGAGGACTTTAATCTGGAATCAAAATTCCACATAATTCTGATTGTAAGAAATACAATAATAAAACTTATAACTGTGCTACCTCAACCTCATTCACCAATTCTTTATTTCAGGGATAGGCATATATTTAAGAGTTTCTTTTAAGGCATCAACTTTTTTTTATACTCTTATAGAGGGTTTTTTTACCTTGAAACTGATTATGAATGTTCTGCTTTCCAAATTGGCTCCAGAAACCATTATCCAGGTTTCAATCATATACCAGATAAAACCCATCAGTCTTTGAGGGGTTTTACAATGTCTATAACCAATATGAATCCCTTCTTTCTGGCCAAATAACTTATTCCATCTGTGTGCTTTGTTTCCAAAATAATTTCTTCCTTCATTTAAATAATCAATTTGAAATATTCAGAACATTCGTTTATTTTTTTCATTATTATACAGTACATTAAAATTGATTTGTCACAGATACACTGTAGGATCTTGAAACAGTAGTGTGGAAAAATCCTGGCTTGTGTTTGTTGTACCAATTTAAAGAATGGTTTACATTGTCTACCACTTGCTCTTACAAAGGCCCAAATCCAGTCTGTTCAGAGGCTGGATGAGGAACATGTGTGAATGGTATCAATATTTTTGAGTCTGACAAACCAAGTGGTGCAGTGAGGGAGGGAGTCACAATATGCTTATATCTTTATAAATTTAAGGCAGCTGCTTATTTTGGCATAATCAGTATGTTTCACCATAAAAACAGCAGTACTCCAGACCGCCAGGTTCCTATGGATGCACATTAACGATATCATCCATGTCTCCTTGCTGATACAGTCCTGGAAAGAAGTGATGTTCATCTTTTTCTTACAAAAAAAGTTTATCTTTCTCTGAATCTGGTACTATATAAGTGAGCTTGGTCAATCAAAATAAATAGGAAAGTTTCACCAATCTAAGTAGTATGCAATTGGGAAACCAGCATGCAAGTAGTCCTCACCTATGGTCACTAGTGACTGTTTGAAATTACAACAGTGCTAAAACAGGGACTTATAACCAGTCCTCACACTTAGGACTGTCCCAGCGTCCCCGTGGTCCTGTAATCAAAATTTAGGTGCTAGGTAAGTGGCATGTATTTACAACCTTTGCAGTATCCTAGGATCTTCTGACTGCCACCGGTGATCGTCCCAGCTGGCTTCTGACAAGTGCACAAGTAAACGGGGAACTTGGAATTTCTAATTTCAGGCTTATGAAAGATGACTTGCAGCAAATAAGATAGAAACATAGAAACGTAGAAGACTGACGGCAGAAAAAGACCTCATGGTCCATCTAGTCTGCCCTTATACTATTTCCTGTATTTTATCTTACAATGGATATATGTTTATCCCAGGCATGTTTAAATTCAGTTACTGTGGATTTACCAACCACGTCTGCTAAAAGTTTGTTCCAAGGATCTATTACTCTTTCAGTGAAATAATATTTTCTCACGTTACTTTTGATCTTTCCCCCAACTAACTTCAGATTGTGTCCCCTTGTTCTTGTGTTCACTTTCCTATTAAAAATACTTCCCTCCTGGACCTTATTCAACCCTTTAACATATTTAAATGTTTCGATCATGTCCCCCCTTTTCCTTCTGTCCTCCAGACTATACAGATTGAGTTCATTAAGTCTTTCCTGATAGGTTTTATGCTTAAGACCTTCCACCATTCTTGTAGCCCGTCTTTGGACCTATTCAATTTTGTCAAAAAGACAATAAAATGCTTAACAAATGCTTCACTTAGCAATGGAAATTCTGGTGCCAATTCTGGTCATAAGATAAGGACTACCTTGTGTTGTAGAAGTTGTTGTCTTATATATCAGTTGTCTTATCCATAAAGAAGGGCACCTGTTTGAGGAAGGCTGTTAAGTTCTATTTATTTGGATTAGCTTCCACATTTTGCCCTTATGGATCATGCTTGTAAGATTTCCTTTCTCAATTCATTTTTCCCATTGTTAAACCTTAAGGGTGAAAGTCAGCCCAGTAAACAGAAAACAATTTAATATAGAATTAATATGGTAAAGGAAATTACTGACCAGTTTCCCAATTAGATTATTTTGAGCAATATGTACTTCCCTTTTTGCTTTACACTGATACACTCCTGGGAAACCTCTCAAAATCAAAGTATGTATCATTTACTGGAACCATTAGATGAGACAAGATATGATGTTTTTTTTCCCCTCTGTATTTTTTAATTTTGATGTCTTATAAATAACAAAGGAAATACCAAACATGAGAAATGAGCTAAACAATAGTTCCAGTAATCAGCTGAGTTTACTGGCATCTTAGCTGCTCTACGGGATTATAATAAGATACCATTACTCCAAAATTTTCAATATGAATCAACTTACCCTTCTTTTAAGGAAAAAGGTATTCACTATTCATTATTATTGTCTTTCTCAAGAGGGATATTAAGAATTGTTTTAAGCATTTCCCCCTGTTTATTTGGGCAATAAGATCCTTGAAAGGACTTTGATCAAATTTCTTCAAAGATTAACAGATACCCTCTAAAAGTACATAATTTTATTCTGAAGTACGCATTTGCTAAACTCATGGAAGGGTTTTGAATTCTAAAGGATTTATATTGTTTCCTGGTTTTTTCGGTAAGTTTCCTTAAGACATACTGCTGACATCACAAAGTCTCCTCTCAAATTCCTCCCCTCCCACTGATTTCCTCATTCAGGTAATTCTAAGTCCGATTCTTACCAACTTGTTTTTGACTGACAGTGAATGCAAAGAGAGTTAGGGTGGGTAAAGGAGAAAAAGGAGGGCTTTTGAAAGTCTCCATACATACTTTACCACTTTCAGGGAAGGACTGTAGGCATGTCAGGAAAGTAAATTCATGAAAGGAACTTGAACCTTGCTCCTTTACAGGTAAGAGATCACTTTGAAGAGGAATTCAAAATTCTTTAGTGACAGTGAAAACAATTTGTATAGTTTTATCATTATATTAAAACTTGCTTTTACAAAGGATTTTTAAAAATATTTTGAAGTTTATGTAAACAAATCTGGAAAAGAAAGCCTGCTGAGTTCTGATGAGGTTCAGTTTGTTAAAGAATAGTAAAGATATGCAGGGTGGGTTTTTTTTTTAAAGAATACAATATTTCTTGAAGATGACATGTTGCTGTCTCTAGAAAGTGGTATCAAACAAAAAACTGTAATGTGACATTGATTTGTGAAGAAATGTCTCATTTTATCATGTGCATTTATTTTATTTTCTCAAAGAAGCTGCGTTTCTTAACTTGACCAGAAACTTTATTCCTTAGACGAATAAGAATTTTTCTGCAAGATTTCTGTGCTAATAGTAAGAAAGGCAAAATTTTATCTGGAAAATGTGGGTATCTTAATTTGATGCTTATGAAAGATGAAATCTAAGCTTTAAAGGCATTAATGCATTTCAACTTTTTAAAAACTTTGAGTTATTGTGTAAAATTTATGTTTAAATCAATTTAGAGGCAAATTAGTAGTTTCTATTTCGTTCTAGATTAAGAATGTAAAATATTTAATACAAAACATGAATTTACACCCCTTAATTAAATATATTTAATAATATTTAACTATTGTTAATTATCTTTTTTCAGTTCCATTGGGATTAGTTTTGTCTTTTGACTTAATTTCAAATGAGTTGGTGATTCAAGCAATCTATTGTAAACTTGGAAATAACATTTCATAATACTCTAAACTTTTCCAAAGCAAGTAACTTCAGGTTATCGCAGAACTACAACTTGCAAGAATTTCCAATCAGCATGGCTGCTGTGGTCACATCACTTCTGGAAGCATAGATGATGTCATGACATCCCCATCCTGTACATTGTGAGTTGATTCTGTCCATTCACCATGTATTGATGTGCCTTGGAAAATTTAAGAACCATTAACATATTATAGAGGATAATACAAAATAGTTTGGTCTCAAAAATCCTAGGTTCTCCACTCATGAGGCAAATGATAAGCAATGCCTTTTTGTTTATATGCCACATTTTGAAAATATCTGTCCATTTAATAGGATAGTATATTATGAAAAAAATATAGTCCATGTCTCCCTGATGTGCTGTATTCTATGTGCAAATGGAATTTCTTTTTGGGAAACATTCAAGCTAATCATAACAGTAACTTTGCATTTTGAAGTTCTAAAAACCCAGAGTTCTACAACTTAAATTTTAAATTATAATTTTGCATACTTATTTTATTCTCTACCTTTCAGGCAAGGCATCCCCTAGTATAATTGAACAAACAATCTCTCCCTTTTCCTCCCTCCCTCTCACTCCCCGAGTATGTATGAATAGGTATCTACCAAACCGCTCATGTACTTTAGTTGTTCCAAACACAGAATTTCCAAATGTTGTTGAAGTCTCATGCACTCCAGTGGATTTAGAGGACCAATGATAAAAAAGAATAATATGGTTTGTAATTCAAATCAATTACAGTATTGGTTAAAAGTTTATTGGTGACCAGAATGCAGACCAAACAAGATCAATCTAAAACAATGCATCAGTATTTGTCATGGAATAATCTAGAAACAGATCATAAAATCATGCTTGAAGCCTGCACAGATTTTAAATTTTGGCCCAGATGTACCCAGAAATGTCCAAGGTTCATGCTGTACAGTCAGGCTCAGTTCAAACAGGTTCAAACAGACCTTTTAAAGTTGTTCAAGCAAAGAAACAAGGCAATGTAGCAATCATCAACCATGAGCGGCATCAAACTTATTTTTTCTTTGCTTGATTTTACAGATAATACAGTTTCTTCCATTTTATAGCCTGAGTGATGTTTAGCTAATGCAGACAGTCAGTACCCTCAGGTTATTGGCAGAAAATTAAGCCATGCCAAGATACTGAGAGATCAATAACAGAAATGTAACTATTTTATAGATTCTGAAACTTTTTTAAAAGCACATTTGTTCTTTTAAAAATTCACAATTAAGAACGTGTTGGGATCATTCCAATATGTTCTTTATTTCTGAGACACAGGATAATGAATGTGTGCAAGTATATATATGAATAGGTGTGTTTGTTTGTGTGTGTGTGTGTTTATTTTACACACATACAATGACAAAAAATGCATATTAAATTAAATACATTTTTGCATGATGAAAGAATTAATATGAAATCTCCAATCTCATGGAATCCATTACACAGTATGTTAAAAACAGGACAACTCTTATTCCACTATTCTGTTCTTAATCTCCTGGAAAGAAAATATATTCAAGAGTGAAGTATCAGGTTCTGAAGCAGACCCTTTCCATTTCTGTGGGAACTGCAAGTGATTATGGGGAAGGGGAATAAATAATAGATATTTTCCAGCTCACCCAAAGAGCACAGTGGTGCTACAACATATTTTATCTATTTATCTATATTTAAGATTTATAAAACCACCCAACTCAAACAATACATATGTTTGGATTTGGATAATTATTTCTTAAACCAGGTACGTCTTTTTTTTAATGTTAAACATTTGGTTTGCAGTCATGTCTCAGCAGCTGTTGAAGGGGTAGAAGCAAAAGTGAATGGAAACATTGAGCCTTCTTTTTTGCTTTTGCTACTTCTCTCTCTGTTCTTCTTTTTCTTGCATTTATTTTTCCATCTCCAGAAAACACTGGAGAAAAGCAAGCCAATTCTATAATAAAGCTTATTGCAGTGGCTTGGGAAGCTAAGCAATGGGCAACACGAAACAAGTCTGAGGGCTTCATATTGTTCTCTTCCTTTCAACACATCATTGTAATTTATAACAACATGACCTGCTTTACTCTACTACAAGAGGAAACAATTTCTAAGAAAAATGGGTTGGTAACACGTCCTTGAAACAGCTCCCTACTCTAGAGTCTTTCGTGATCTCTATATGGTCCTACATACTGTAATTAAGACTTCCTTCCTTCCTTCCTTCCTTCCTTCCTTCCTTCCTTCCTTCCTTCCTTCCTTCCCCCTTAAGAATCTGTGCAGAAACATGATATGAGTCAATGCAATTAAATTTAAAATCTATAAATGAGCGAAAAATAATAACATTTTTCATATCACATCACCTTGCTGATATATAGTAAATACAATGGTACCTCTTCCTACAAACGCCTCTACTGAATAACTTTTCAAGATAAGAACTAGGTGTTCAAGATTTTTTTGCCTCTTCTCAAGAACCATTTTCCACTTACAAACCCGAGCCTCCGCAACTGTAACCAGAAAAGGCAGGGAGAAGCCTCCGTGGGACCTCTCTAGGAATCTCCTAGGAGGAAACAGGGTCGGAAAAGGCGGGGAGAAGCCTCCATGGGGACTCTCTAGGAATCTCCTGGGACGAAACAGGGCCTCCACCCTCCTGTGGTTTCCCCAATCGCACACATTATTTGCTTTTACATTGATTCCTATGGGAAAAATGGCTTCTTCTTACAAACTTTTCTACTTAAGAACCTGGTCACGGAACGAATTAAGTTCGTAAGTAGAGGTACCACTGTTTGTGTTTAGGTTCTCTGCATATGATTGGAACATTGAAAATAGGGTGACTTCGGGATAGAATAAAGTGGGCATTAATACATTTACCTTGATACAATAGCTTCAATAGTTAACCTAGATTTTCCTACTACACACATTTCCATTTTTGTGTGTCATAAAAATAATGAAATTGATTCTAATATATTTATCAAATCTGGGGCAAGTTTAATGGCCTGTATATTGAGATGATGTTTGGGTAGTATAAATTGTCTAAACTTAAATGCCCAGTGGAAGCATTTTAGTGGAAAATGCTTAACTGTTAATTTAGTGACAAATCTGAAATAAAGTAAGCCTTTTATTTAGGCATCAATTGTTCCCATAGTAAGAGGCAATTAAGTGGCTTAAAATTATACATGAGTAAATCTTTCATTGGAAAAAGTTGATGAATGAGTTTTGCTTAGAACATTATTGATTGCAATACTGTATTTGGGGTCAGGGAGGAATTTTCCACCACGTCAAACTAGCTAATGACTTGGAGGATGGTGATCATGATGTTCCAGGATTAGTTCTGGTTTTGGTTTATTTTTGCTTTTTGCTTGCTTGCTCAAGTCATTTTGCATTCCCACTATGCAGCATATTATTTTCTACAGTTTATTGTCTGGATTTGACCTAGCATATAGATATCATGTGAAAAGGAAGGAGGATTTTTCAGATGTGTAATTGTTTGTAATTAGCTAGTTTGCCTATAATTGCCATAAGTGATGTCTTATAGGAAAGGGGGGAAATGCACTTGTCCAAATGGAGAGTAACATTTTTCATATCATTGAAATGTTTGATACACACAAAAGAAGATTAAGATTGTTGGTGAACTCTAGCTAAAGTCTCAGTCCAGGTTTACAACTAAGCTGGAAAGATATCCAAGGGGAAAAGCAAATACCGTATTTTTGGTGTATAAGACGCACCCTTTTCCTTCCCAAAATAGGCTGATAATTAGGGTGCATCTTATAT
Organism: Erythrolamprus reginae; assembly: GCF_031021105.1. NCBI lineage: Eukaryota > Metazoa > Chordata > Lepidosauria > Squamata > Dipsadidae > Erythrolamprus > Erythrolamprus reginae. The sequence goes on from NC_091953.1 coordinate 61,879,127, forward strand.
TCTGAATGTAGCTTTTTTCCCATCCCTAATTAGCTACTAACGATCTTCCCAGCTCTTACCTTGCAGGCTCTTTCATTGTTACTCTCTGCAAAGAATATATTCCAAACCCTGTCTTTGTAGGGGGTTTTTTTTCATTGTTTTACTTACTCTGAATGTTTCTTTCCTGCCCTAACCAGGTGTTAACAATGTTCCCAGCTCTTACCCACTTGCAAGCTCTTTCACTATTACTCTCTACAAAGAATAATGTTTTCCAAGCCCTAAATCTTTGCAGGGTTTTTTCCATTGTTCTATTTGCTCAGACTGTTTCTTTCCAGGTGCTAATGATGTTCCCACCTTTTACTAGCTTGCAAGCTCTTTCATTGTTACTCTCTCAGAATAAAAAAAAAATTAAGCCCTTAACCAGGGGATAAAATAATGTGCTGAAGCTGACCAGACTAGGGATGCTAGCCAGATGAATATCTGGTAAGCAGTTTCTTTTCCTTATTTATTTGTTTGTTTGTTTGTTCATTCGTTCATTCATTCATTCATTCATTGACTTATATGCCGCCCCTCTCCATGGACTAATTTCCTCCCCCAAAACCTAAGGTGCATCTTATATTCTGGTGTGTCTTATAGTCCGAAAAATACGGTAAATTGATTCCTGATCACTTACTATTGAAGGACCATTTGTGATATCTGAATAAAAATTGTATTGTGTTAGGAATGAAAGAGAAGCTCATGTATGAAGGTTCAATGAAAACAGATATATTGCTAAAAGCCTATGCACAGGAATATTAACTAATGGTTGGCACCTACTTACAGTTAGATAAGGGTGATTGACACACAAGGTGGGGGAGGTGAACTCAGTTGTCTTGTAGCTCTGTAGGACAGCATCCCCCAGCTTTTTGGGCATTTGGGACTGGTTCTGTGAAGAGAGGTTATTCCGTGGACTGGAGGAGGCATGTGCTGCCCATATCCCAAGGATGGAGTATCACTTATTTGCATGGCCTAGTTTTCTGGCATGTTGTCACCCAGGAGTTGACCCCTGCTGTAGGGATTCTAGGCTGATCTCCCTTTCATTCCTCCCCCAGGTTCTGCCATCCCGTTTCCTACAATTGTGATTACCCAATTCATAGTACAAGTGCCTTACATCTAGATTTAGCAATCATCTGTAAATTATAAATGTCCTTTCTTACTATGCTGATTTGCCAGTCAGGATAAAAGCATTGCCCTATTAGTGTCCAGGTGTGGATTATGCAAATGCTTCACTTGGTATTCATCACCAGCCAGTTATATGCTACAAATGTAGTCATAGGTTACCATTTGTTATTTTGTTGCAGTAGGTGGTTTATAAAATGCCACAGTACTTTCCCCACTTTCTTTGATGTAAAATGAATAAAACAAGGAGATTAGCTATTCATATGGTTAATTGCAATCACCTTGTTTTACAAAAAGGGGAAACCCTTTTGTCGGCAGTGGGCTGGACTATGTTATTGACTGCAAATATTTCAAGACTTAGTCTGAAGTTCTGAAGACTGTTGAACTTTTGAGCAGAGACAGATATAAAAGAAAAGTAATAAAGATAAGATAGTATAGAATGTAAATAAACAAACCTCTTGCCAACATCATTTTGCTGATTATAATACAGTTGTTTTTATTTTGAGTTCCTTTGAAATGTAGCATTGCAAATCTTTCCTTTATAAAGGAGAATTGGTTAAAACCTGTTTTATAATTAAAGTTTGCTGCTGCACTCTAATAATTCTTTCCAATGGATTTTATGGAAAGGATTAAATTCAGTGTTTTGCAATGGCTGTTTAAGCCAGCTAGAATTTTATCAAAGTTTAGGTGGTGATGAAATATCCAGACATTTTTTTCTAGTATCTGCTAGGCATAATTAAAAGCTAAATTTTTATCTGGCTTTGTTTTGAATAATTTGCAATTAACTATCAGATCAAGGATGGGCTGCAGTATGTCTTTCTACCTTGCCAGGGGATTTTTATGGAACATGTCTAATGATAATTTGGCAGCACAGGGGTGTGTGACATCTTAAAACCTTTTTTGTCTTTTTGATAACCTTAAAATTGACCCTAAATACTATCACCATCATTAAGAAGCAATTAGCCCAGAATATAAGAAATGCAATTGCTATTTTAAGGCTTAAGACTCAATTTGGCTCTAAATGATTTAATGAATTCCTGAGAATGTATATAGTTCACTCCTGCCTTATATATATTTCAGTTATTCAGTGAAGATTATAAGCTGTTGGTTATTCAGCCAACATTCTGGATGAATAAACTCAGAAATCAAGTTTACTTATCCTTTGCTCCAGATTGTTCATGTGATAGCACATATTATTCTGGAAAAAGATGTACAACCTGAGTTTGAAGTGATTGATCATCATTGTATGTACAAAGATTGTTGAAATTCTTCACCAATATTTGTGGGCCAAAAATTGTGTGGGCCATTTTCCTGATTTTTTCCAGAAGAAAGAGAAATTCCCAACTTGATAACAGTGGATCTAGGTTCTTCAGGCTCCCATCCTTGGTCATGGGAGAATGGCCAGGAGAGGATCAGTGGAGGAGGAAAGCTGGCTGTAAATGGACTGAGGTGGGAGGCTGGAGGCTAAGGAGATGCGGCCAAGGTTGGGACCCTGAAAGTTCCATTCTGATAACAGCAGGACTTTTTCTTAACAATGACAATAACAGTACTATTAAAAACAGTCAATGTTCTCATAGTGGTTTTACATGGCATTGAGGGAATTGTGAAAAGCCAGAAAGCTACATACAGCTAAAGAGGTTATTTACAACAAAAGTCAGAATGTTTATTCTCATACTTTGGAGAACTTCTACGTAAATAGATGTAAGAACACTTGCAGTATAGTGTAAGGCATCTAGAGTCACCTTGCACCAAGATAGGCAGAAAATTAATTTAATATATATAAATAAAATTGTCCATTCATTCTAATTTCTCCAAAATTATCTTTTTAAAAAAAGTTTCTGAAACAAACTCTCTCTCAGATTGAATGGGAATTGATAGGAGGGGAAAGCAGGATAATTTCTCTCCCCAGGATTACCAGATTTATGTACCAAGGCAATAGAAGCTCATGTCTATTTGCCCCACTTACATAAATATTATATACATTATATTTCTTTCCAGTACATGTGCCTGAGTCATGCAATATTTTTCTTTAACTTTCAAATTATTTGTTTGTCCTCCAGCAATAACCTACTTGAGCAGAGCTATTAGGAATAGAGTATTATGATACCGCCCTGCTTCTCTGCAATTTTTCTTGATTTAGATCTTCACATCTTTTGACATAATCCATAGAAGCAAGCACAGAGGTCTGATCTATAAGATCTTATTGCTCTATATCAAATGGTCATCTCATATTTTGTATATTTCCAAATGTCTTAATCTCAGCTGAATGGTCTATTTATTTACTTATAAAACTAACGGCCTGTTTGTTAGTGAAAATGTCTATAATACAATAAAAAGAGGGAAACATTCTGATTTGAAGCTTCTAGTCGAACAGAGACAGCGTAATAGAGTGAGGAAGGATGCAGGAATTGGACATGCTTCTTACAACCAGCTAACCTGGAAACTTGTCACATGAATTGTGATGTTCTGTACCTAAGGGACAGCCTAAGAAAGTGGATATCCCAATTCAGTTGACCTCAAAAAGGCACTAACTTACTGCATCCTCAAGTCCAGCCTCAAATTGTTATCCTTTGGATGATATAATGGACTTTATAGAGTTGTTTGAGAAATGAAGTATTTATAAAGTTATTGAAGTCACGGGTACACTAACTTTTTAACCTTGAAAGCCATAGAGATTGCTCTGACTGGAGGCACACATTCATGCACAGAAACCACTCCGGCACCTCTCCATCTCCATCTCTCCAAACAATGTAGTGAAGATTATTTATTTGTGATTTGATTTGATTTGATTTGATTTGATTTGATTTGATTTGATTTGATTTGATTTGAATGCTGCCCCTCTCCGTAGACTCAGGGCGGCTAACAACAATAATGAAACAACATGTAACAAATCTAATATTTAAAATAATTTTTAAAAAACCTTATTTAAAAAAACCAAACATACACACAAGCATACCATGCATAAATTGTATAGGCCTAGGGGGAAGGGAATATCTCAGTTCCCCCATGCCTGACGACAAAGGTGGGTTTTAAGGAGCTTACGAAAGGCGAGGAGGGTGGGGGACAACTCTGATCTCTGGGGGGAGTTGATTCCAGAGGGTCGGGGCCACCAAAGAGAAGGCTCTTCCCCTGGGTCCCACCAAACGACATTGTTTAGTCGACGGAACCCGGAGAAGGCCAACTCTGTGGGACCTAACTGGTCGCTGGGATTCGTGCGGCAGAAGGCGGTCCTGGTGATATTCTGGTCCGATGCCATGAAGGGCTTCCTGTTATCAATATGAAACCACTGTTAATTAGATGAGGGAATAAGGAGAGTTTTTATCAGTATCTTGATGGCCAGCTCATATGCTGCTCACACATAGGGTAGTAAAGTGTTACATGTTAACTCCAAGGAGCAGATTATCCATCTGTATTTTATATGTTATATTTGAAAAGGTTAGGCTAGGGTATCTTCTAAGATTCGAACCTGGGCTGCTTATGCCTTGCCAGGCAGTGATTTTTCCTCTAAGTCACAGGTTCTACTCCCTTTTATCAGCTGAGCCAGCGGGAGTCACCCAGCATACCCAAATATGGGAGGATGCTCACTGCTCCCTTTTGCCTTTTCGTATGTATGTATGTATGTATGTATGTATGTATGTATGTATATAAATGTGTGTGTGTGTGTGTGTGTGCGTGCGTGCGTGTTTGGTGTCACTTTCCCAAAATTAGAAAAAGTTAAAGGACAGGCTGCATGCACATAATTCAAGTTTGCATCCAACTGTATGCAATGTATACATATAAAGTAAAAAAAAATGGAAATGATTTTCTCCAGGTCTTGTATATTCACACTAGATTTTTATTTTATTTAATTATCCTTGTGTGACATTGCCTCAATTTTTTATGGGTGGCCAATAACCGATGAAGAATATATATATATATAAAATAAGCACCAATCCATCACGAATTAATGTAGGTCTGAAAGATATCAACAGCAATTTAAGCTCAACTATTCACCCATAATTTAGTTTCTCAGTGTCAGTGGCAACTGGCAATTCCTTGAGATACTATTCAAAAGGTTTACAGTGGGCAAATATATAGTCTTTACTGTATGAGCTACAGTATTTCAGCTAAGACTGTATAACACCTTCTTTTAACTCATTCTTCATAAGGATGCATAAGGAAAGGATAGTGGAGTTCTGTATTTTTTTTCCTTATAATCTGAAATAATTTACTTGCTTTTTCTTTTTCTTTTCCATTAATGAAAGTTTGTGCAGCTGCACAAGAAAGCTCTAATTTCATTACAAAGTACTCTGTGGTTTCCCCTTTTGAACTTTGGTGTTTTCCATCTCCCTTTTAAAACATCAACAAAAGCAAGGATATTGTTGACATACCACTGAAATGAAATAAAGATCCACGGCAATTCATTCTCCACCTATTTTAAAGTTATTTCAAAGGCAGAGTCACTCTCTTCTTTTTATTTTAGAATTCCTACTGAGTTTCCAATAATATTTGACTTTCCTGCAACAAACCTTACCATAAATAGCAGCTAAACTGGCTCTTTCATGCATCCAGTTTCAGACAACAGGTATAACCAAATCCCCCTAGATGATTTTCTCTCCTTTCTCCAAGAATGTGCAGCAATGGAAAATAAGGGGGGAAGGCTTTTTCCATTCACTGCATGGAAAGCAAGAACACTTGGCATTTTCACCAACCTTGTCTTGGAATTGGGTGGGTCTCGGAAAAAGCACAGACTTTAGTGGAAAATATATATGGGTTGCGTGTGAAAAAAGTATTTCAAACTATAAATTAGCCACATGCATTGAACTGGGAAAAAAATAATGATAGTAACCCAAAGTCAAATTGTGAAATATTGCTGGCACACAGGACTGGAAGCGACAAGAAGCTTCACTTCAGGAAAACAACACTAACATTTTACTAGCTGGATAGTTTCCCTCGCATTCACAGATACAATCCTCCCCCTCCCCCCCCCCCCGCAAAAGAAAAGTTTGATGGTTATAAAGATGGTGAGGTTGTAGGCCAAATTAAGAGCTGGGTTCATAACTAATGTTAGAAAAAAATTAATAAATACAGATGAAAATGCAGAGTTGAACATGTTAAACATTCAAAGATACATTCCTAACTACAATTTTGTTCAATTATTTATTTATTTGTTTGTTTGTTTGTTTGTTTATTTATTTATTTATCTATCTATCTATCTATCTATCTATCTATCTATCTATCTATCTATCTATCTATTTATTTATTTATTTATTTGATTTGTATGCCGCCGCTCTCCGGAGACTCGGGGCGGCTAACAGCAACAATAAAACAGTGTACAATAGTAATTTGGTATTAGAAATGATTAAAAATCCATTAATATAAAAACCAAACATACATACATACATACCATGCATAGAATTGTAAAGGCCTAGGGGGAATGAGTATCTCAGTTCCCCCATGCCTGGTGGCAGAGGTGGATTTTAAGTTGTTTACGAAAGGCAAGGAGGGTGGGGGCAGTTCTAATCTCTGGGGGGAATTGGTTTCAGAAGGCCGGGGCCGTCACAGAGAAGGCTCTTCCCCTGGGTCCTGCCAGGCGACATTGCTTAGTTGACGGGACCCGGAGAAGATCCACTCTGTGGGACCTAACTGGTCGCTGGGATTCGTGCAGCAGAAGGCGGTCCCTGAGGTAATCTGGTCCGGTGCCATGAAGGGCTTCATAGGTCATAACCAACACTTTGAATTGTGACTAGAAACTGATTGGCAACCAATGCAGACTGCCGAGTGTTGGTGTAACATGGGCATATACAGTATTAACATGCCTATTTTTAAAGTTAAGAATAAAGCACTGGAAAAGCAAACCAAAAATTTGAGGATGTAGGATATGGTTCAAAAATGAAGGTAATGGTCCCAGAAATTTGGTGCAGGACATGTATTTTCACGGAAAAAAATGTAGGATAGATAGATAGATAGATAGATAGATAGATAGATAGATAGATAGATAGATAGATAAATAGAAAATATGATTCAGAATCAGAATCTCTTTTCAAGCCATTATTTACATCTGGATGAAAACATTAAACTACAGTCTATATAGGCACTGCCTCATATACAGAGTGCATATATTTGTATCTTTAGCCACTTTCATTCTTAAATATATATCTTTACTGTAGTATAATCTATTTTTGAGGAAGAACTGTGGTCTAAACATAGCAGACATTATTTCCATGGCACGTGTGTATCTTACATTTAGATACAAGAGGTCTCATAAGAAAGGATTTGCTTCTGTTTTAGTCTCTGTTTTTAGCACACCATTTAAAATAATCCTAAAGGTTATGTTATCTATTTCTTTATTTTGTCCAATACACATTGAAGAGAATAGACAAGTAGTAAAATATATAAAGAAAAGGATAGAAGAAAAGATATAAAAATAGGGGAGAAGATATATGAAAGGAAGAAAAGATATATGAGATAAAGGAGAGACAATTGGACAGGGGACGGAAGGCACACTAGTGCACTTATGTATTCCCCTTACTGACCTCTTAGGAACCTGGAGCGGTCAGTCATGGATAGTCTAAGGGAAAAATGTTGGGGGTTAGGGGTTGACACTACTGAGTCCATTAATGAGTTCCACGCTTCAACAACTTGATTGCTAAAGTCATATTTTTTACAGTCAAGTTTGGAGCGGTTAATATTAAGTTTGAATCTTTGCGTGCTCTTGTGTTGTTGCAGTTGAAGCTGAAGTAGTCATTGACAGGCAGGCTGTTGCAGCATATGATCTTGTGGGCAATATTTAGATTGTGTTTTAGGCATCGTAGTTCTAAGCTTTCTAGACCCAGGATTGTTAGTCTACTTTTGTAGGGTATTCTGTTTCGAGTGGAGGAATGAAGGGCTCTTCTGGTGAAGTATCTTTGGACATTTTCGAGGGTGTTGATGTCTGAGATGTGGTATGGGTTCCAGACAGATAAGCTGTATTCAAGGCTGGGTCTGGCAAAAGTTTTGTAGGCTCTGGTGAGTAGCGTGAGATTGCCGGAGCAGAAGCTACGTAGGAGCAGGTTAACAACTCTAGAAGCCTTTTTGGTGATATTGTTGCAGTGGGCTTTGGCACTTAGGTCATTTGATATTAGTATTCCAAGCTCTTTTACTGAGTGGGGATTGGCTGTGAGATTTTGTTTATTCAGTTTATATATGAGGTTCAGATTCTTTTTGCCGATGTGGAGGGTAGAGCATTTGTTGGTTGATATTTAAAGTTGCCATGTATTAGACCAATCTGAGACAAAGTCGAGGTCTTTATGGAGAGTAGATGTGTTGTCCATGGTGTTGAAGAGTTTTACATCATTGGCGAAAAGAACACAGTCGCTTCTGATATGATCGCAGAGGTCATTGATGTAGAGAATGAAAAGAGTAGGTCCCAGTACGCTGCCTTGGGGAATGCCATTTTTAACAGGGACGGGGGTGGAAATGGTGCTTCCAATTTTGACAACTTGTTGTCTGTTTGACAGGAATGCAGTAATACAGCTGTGGGGGAATCCAGAGATGCCATAGGATTTGAGTTTTAGGAGTAGTTTGTCATGGATCATTGCATCGAAAACTTTGCAAAAGCCAATATAAATTGTATCAATGGATTTTCCTTGATCTAGTCCATATGTTTTTGCAGTGAAGTAGTTGTAGGTTGCAGGATAATTTATTTCTGAATCCAAATTGTTTGTTAGAGAGTAGGTTATTAGATTCTAAGTAAAGGGTAATTTATTGATTTATAATGGATTCCATGACGTTACATGAGACGCAGCATAGTGATATTGGTCTGTAGTTGTCAGTGAGAGAAGCTGCCAAATTGCAGGCAACTGCAGTACTGCACTCTAGCCATTGCACCATCATGGCTCATTGTATAGTGTTTTGAATATACAATAAATGAAAAGAACACACACACACACATTTGGAAAGTGTGCTGAAGCTGCACATTATGTTACTTGTTTTAAGTAAACGATATTAATTGCCTAAAGTACAATTTAGTTATCAACCTCAGCTTCAGCTAAATTCTCATCAAACTTTTGTTAAAACCTGTAGCTGCAAACAAATGATTCAATGCAATCTTTATCAAATGGACTCAATTATCATCAACATTCTTCGCATGTAGATTTTACTACTACTTCTTTCTGTGTCCCAGAGCAGGGATTTGGCACTGGGAACATACTCTGGCATTTGATCACTGATCATCTGATTTAGATCTTAACTTTGCAGATGGATGGAATTTTCTATGGACACAGCTACTTACTGTGAAACAGTATCCTGCTTGGGTGGTTAGCTAAAGATAACCAGCCTTCCCTGAAGTCTGGTGAAAGCAACCTGCTTAAAATTATTGGGAAATGACAGGTGATGTAAATTAATAAAATTATAAAGATGATGAAAAATGACATACTGTATGTCTCTAGTTTGATTGTAAGTGGAACAAAATGACAATGGGAAGGAAGGAAGAAAGAAAGGAAGGGTTAGCAATTTACTAATCCTACTAAAATATAGTGGAGTTTCCCCCCCATAATCTTTAGCCTTTAATCTTTATAAGAATTATAGCAGTCCCTACAACAGGTTCAAAATGGATGTACCAGAGAATGAACTACTCAATGAGAACTCTGTTCTCACCTCAGACTGAGTTTTAGATTAATGTGTGCTTTTCATCTGCAATTCCTGCCAAACTTAAAATTTAGTAACATAATATACGTGATATGACAGAAAGTCCTCAGGCAATGCCAATACTAAGCATTATTTTTTTTAAAAAAATTATATTTTTAAAACATTTTATTAGATTATAGAACAAAAAGCAAAAATATAAAAGCAAAAAGGAGGACACAGTGGGGAGGAGAAGAGGAAGGGAAAATGGGGAGAGGAGGGAGAAAAGAAAAAAACAATTGTTGACTTCAACTGTCTCTGTTGCAGTAGAATAAAGCATTAACATCAAGCCTCAACTTTGTGTTTTTCCATAATATAAGCTAGCCATTTCTATAACAATGAATCAATCTAATCAGTAAAACCCAAAATTTCATTTTTCCTACCTCAAGCACAAAGTCCGGAAGTGGTCTTCACGTAGCAATAAAAGTGCTTATGTTCTTTTCTTTTATCAAAACAGTTAATTTAATCCTGTCTGCCAACTCTATCAACTTCTGTAGCCATTTGTCCATGGTGGTAATAGAAATGTCCTTCCATTTTTGTACATACTATCATTTTGCTGCTGTCAACATATATAAGATCAGAGTTCCAAAAAAAGTTTCCAAATCTTTTCCCATTAAATCCAAAAGAAAGGCTTCGGGTTCCATCTTTATCCTCATTTTAAGAATTTTCTGTAACACAATATAAATCTTACTCCAAAATTTATTTGCTTTACCACATGTCTACCATAAATGATAAAAGGTTTTCCAGTGATGCTCCATTGATTTGGAATTGCTTTCAAGGTGTATATTACTATTTTCTTTTAGTCCTTAATGAGTTCAGGTCCACATGGAGAGAAGTAAGCAGTGGGGTACCGCAAAGTTCTGTCTTAGGACCAGTACTCATCAATATTTTTATAGAATAGAATAGAATAGAATTTTTATTTGCCAAGTGTGATTGGACACACAAGGAATTTGTCTTGGTGCATATGCTCTCAGCGTACATAAAATAAAATATACATTTGTCAAGAATCATGTGGTACAACACTTAATGATTGTCATAGGGGTCAAATAAGCAATGAAGAAGCAATATTAATAAAAATCTTAGGATATAAGCAACAAGTTACAGTCATACAGTCAATATGGGAGGAAATGGGTGAAAGGAATGATGAGAAAAACTAGTAGAATAGAAGTGCAGATTTAGTAGAAAGTCTGACAGTGTTGAGGGAATTATTTGTTTAGCAGAGTGATGGCGTTCGGAAAAAAACTGTTCTTGTGTCTAGTTGTCTTGGTGTGCGACGTTTTGAGGGTAGGAGTTGAAACAATTTGTGTCCAGGATGTGAGGGGTCAGTAAATATTTTCCCCGCCCTTTTTTTGACTCGTGCAGTATACAGGTCCTCAATGGAAGGCAGGTTGGCAGCAATTGATGACTTAGATGAGGGAATAGAAGGGGAACTTACTAAATTTGCAGATGACATTAAAGTCAAGCTATTCTCCAAAGCACCTGAAGGACAGACAAGGAATACTGGATGGAAATTGATCAAGGAGAAATTCAACCTAGAAACAAGGAGGAACTTTCTGACAGTGAGAAGAATCAATCAACGGAACAGCCTGCCTTTGGAAGTCATGGAAACCTCATCACTTGAGACTTTCAAGAAGAGATTGGACAGCCATTTGTCAGAAATGGCGTAGGGTCAACCTGCGGGTTGGACTAGATGATCTACAAGGCCATATTCAACTCTGTTAATCTGTTAATCTATTGATACTAGCTTTGCTTTCTTTTGCCAGTCATTCTATTTTCAGGTCTTTGTATTTTGTGATTTTCTCCAGTTCTTTCTCAAAATGATAGAAATGGAGTTTATTTTCTGTTTTGTCTTCATTATCTACTCGCTATTGCTTTTCTGTTTTGGGGGTGAATGTCTCCACAGCCAGCTTCATTTTATTGAGAGGTGGAAAACAAGAGCATTACCATCACATCAGTAATAACTTACTAGTGAAAGCGCTAGTAATTACTTTAGGGAATGTGTGAGCTTTTTTGAATTGCAGAATGGTAGATGAAAAAGCTGTTTCATAATGTAAAGGATGTAAGATAAATGAAGTAACCAAAAGATGATGTGGAATGGGATGAAATGTGAAGCTAGCAAGACAATAATAAAACCATAGTAGATTGATCTGAATGCTCTGACATTTTATAGATACACATCAAAGATGTATGACCAATCAGAAAATGGTGGGGATAATCATCTCCTGTCTGTGGAGTGTTACTCATAAAACTATCAGCTATATACTAAAAGAAAGTTAGAGACAGAAATCTAGCACTTGGATAATTTAATCTTTTCATATTGATAAAAGGGGCTATCTTTTAAAATATGTTTATATCATTTTATTTAAGAATTTAAATACAATAAAATTATAAAACAATAAAGGGAAATAAAAAACAAAATATAGAACAAAAAAGAGGATGAAAGGCAAAGAAAAATACAATACGTTCACTCCCACTCTTGTTTCTAACTTTTTAAAATCCCTAAATCGATTGATCATCAATTCATTATTTTCTTCCTTCAACAAAAAGTCCATGTGCAGTTTCCAGTCTTTCAAAAAAGGATTTTTTGTTATTATCCATGCCAAACATTTTTATATGCTTCTTAGTGGGAAAAAATGGCTTTTACTATTTGTTGTTATTAAATCACTGTCATGTTTAACTTTTTATGACCCCATGGACCATAGCATGCCAGATCCCACTTCTCCTCCTCCACCAGCTCCCCGAGTCTGCTCAAACGCATGCCAACAGTGTTGATGACACTATCCAATCATCTCATCCTCTGCTGTCCCTTCTCCTTTTGCCTTCAATCCTCCCCAACATAAGAACTTTTTCAATGCATCCCCTCCCCTCATTTGATAGGCAAAGTATTTGAGCTTCAGTTTAAGTACCTGTTCTTCCAAAGGCCAGTCAGGAAAAAAATTCCTTTAGGATTGACTGATTTGATCTCCTTGCAGTCTAAAGGATTCTCAAGAGGCTTCTCCAGCATTACAATTCAAAGGCATCAATTCTTAGTTCACCAGCTTTCCTAAATTTCCCCAACTGTCCTTTTAAATAGGAATGAATTAAAGTAAATTGCCGATTTTGTCTTCCTGTTTTTTAAGAGCTTCATGATATTCGGTCAGTTCATCAGTGAATAAACATAAAAGTAGCAGATATGCTCAAGGATTTTGTTTAGCCTGCATTTTGAAGCAAACTGACTCAGTCTATATCTCACATGCTTATGATTTTGATTTTGCAATTCTTCAAATTTTCAAAACAGTGTTCAACTCTATACTTAGGACAATGCGTCTCAAATCATGGGGCATGCCCCCTTTGGGAGCATGGAGCAATGCCAGGGGGCGTGTGTGACTCAGGGAACATACATGGTCCCTCTCGATTGATTCCCACAAATGGGGGTTGTTTTCCCAGTTGCACACTGTCCGAGTGTGCAGAGAAGGGGGCCAGGAGGAGTGGGGCAGGTGTTTGGGTTCTTGTGCTCTTGGTGGGTGCTGTAGTAACCATGAACGGTGTGGCAAACCTGCTGCTGGATAAGGAGGACCATCATTTGTAGCTGGGTGAGAACTTCAAATGGCACCCTAAAGCTTCCGTCTACACCATTTGCTGTGGGTGCCCGGCAGAGGTGGCGCTTATGGGCCAGGCCGGTGACCCCAAAACATCAGCTTGATTAATCTGGCCTGGCCCCATGTCAAAACACTAAAATTCCAGTGGGGCCCAGATCAGAGAGTTGGGGAGGCGCAAAATGTTTACATCTTCCTGGGGGGCAGGGGCGTTACAGAAAATAGTTGAGAAGCACTGACTTAGGATAAGATCATTTGGGGTTTGGGGGAAAAATATCTTTAATTGCTTATGTGTGTATGCATTGTAAAGATTGGGGAAAAAGGAATTAACTGATGAATATGCAACAGTATAGAAACAATTAAAAATTTAAAAGACTGCTTCTATTGTACTCTAATCCTGATCAACAATTTATTCTCTTTAATTGAAGATTGAAGTGAATGGATTAGCAATATAATAAAAATAAAAGATTAATGGAATAGTTTTCTACTTTAGAAGACAAAGCACTTAAGGTTTAAGAAATAGATAACCATGTTTAACACGTCCATCTGGTAAACAGAAAAGAGAGATTACAAATGCTGAGATTCATTAAAAGTAAGGAGAAAATAAAGCTTGTGAATAAATTCTGTTTATTAAAGTTAATAAAGAAAGTGAATAAATCCTGTTGTTTTTTCATGATTCTGTTCTTGGCAGTATTACTCATTCATACATGGCGGTAATCATAGTAGGTTTCTTTCTTTCTGTGTAAGTCAAGTGAGACAGGGATACTTGCTTTTCCATGAAACTATGGGGTTCAGATTAGTGTCTAGGTAGCATTTAATGCTCAATATTGTACTTTTAAAGTACATGTGGGTGATAAGATCTCTGTAACCTGCTTTTAACCTGGCACATAGTTCTGATTTAATGGAGTGGAAAGTTTAGCTCCTTGGCAAACTAAACCCTGCCAAAAATTGCTGTCTTAAGAAGGCAGATAATAGTTACGCAGCACGAATAGGATCAAAGGTGAGAGAGAAAGAGATGGAAAATACCAATTTTTCTTTTGGAAGCTAGTTGTGTTAATGAAGATCCACTGTGATGATGTTTGAATTCAAGGAAGTTAGGAATCAGTTCCTGGCAGGAGAGATGCAAAACTTCTTAGCATTTTGTACCTCAGGAAATGTCTGTCATTTAAAAAAAAAATACAATAGGTCATGGGGATTCTTTGCATAAAATATTTTTTATTCCATTCTCTTTGTTAAAATTATTGTTAAATAAAATAACTGCTGTAAGATTTGATGCAATTTTTATTTAAAAATGATTGTGGATCCCAAACCAATAAAGAGAGCAAAAAAATTTCAGACAAACAAAAATAGAAAAACATACCAAACTTTTAGAAACATAGAAGACTGACGGCAGAAAAAGACCTCATGGTCCATCTAGTCTGCCCTTATACTATTTCCTGTATTTTATCTTACAATGGATATATGTTTATCCCAGGCATGTTTAAATTCAATTACTATGGATTTACCAACCACATCTGCTGGAAGTTTGTTCCAAGGATCTACTACTCTTTCAGTAAAATAATATTTTCTCATGTTGCTTTTGATCTTTCCCCCAACTAACTTCAGATTGTGTCCCCTTGTTCTTGTGTTCACTTTCCTATTAAAAACACTTCCCTCCTGAACCTTATTTAACCCTTTAACATATTTAAATGTTTCGATCATTTCCCCCCTTTTCCTTCTGTCCTCCAGACTATACAGATTGAGTTCATTAAGTCTTTCCTGATAGGTTTTATGCTTAAGACCTTCCACCATTCTTGTAGCCCGTCTTTGGACCTGATCGATTTTGTCAATATCTTTTTGTAGGTGAGGTTTCCTTTTATGGTCGACAAACAATTGTACCTATATGTAAGCTTTTTTTGGCCTGAGTCTGGCTGTAACTATATTTCCAAAAGTTTAACCCAATTGTATATCTAACTCAAGACTATTCATTAAAAAAAAAAATGATGATGACAGACTGTGCAATATAAACATTAAATGATTTGCTAACTAAATACTTTGTGCCTAGAATCCCATTTAGTAGAATCCCATTTAATTCCATAGTATGTGTTGTGATTCAGTCTGAGGCTCCTCAGGGAACGGCTGGAACTCTGCCGGCTCCATGCTCAGAGGGGGAGGACGAGGAACAGGAGGAGGGGGAGAACCAGGCAGACGGGGAACAGGAATGTCAGGACGAGGAGGAGGGGGAACAGTCTGAGACCCCCGGGGGGGAGCTCTCCCCAGCAAGCAGCCTGGAGTCATTAGATGAGAACGCACAAGCCATCATAGATATGAGGCAGAGAAGGGCAGCACAACGAAGGGGACAATTAGCCAGGTATTTCCATCCCTAATAGGCAACAGCTGGGTTTGGGCGTGGTTCTCCTCAGAAAGGTTGAAAAAGCAGGCCCGCCCTTCCTGTATTGTGGAGAGTTATCTTTTGGGAGTCCTGTGACCTTGCTTCGATCCTTGGTGTTTCTGAATCTGGCTTGGGGCCTCGAAGGCTGAAAACTTGGGGGAGGCATGGGTTTTATTATCTACAGTGGTGTGTGTGCCAGCAAGAAGCTTGTTGTATTGTCTGGCCGTCGTGACTATTCTGTGAAGCTTCATAGCATTCCAGTTTGTAAGAACAGTTTTTGTTATCTGTGTTTGTTTTCAAAGATATTAAATGACTTTGCTTTTTACCAGCGTGTCTGGCTACCCTTTTTAGTTGGTATTGACGTCTGGGGGAACCCAGACAGAACAAGTATGTATATAAAATACATACATACATGCATACATATATACATGTATAGTTTGAAAATATAGTTTGTAGCCTGGATGGCCTTTGGAATGGGGCTGAAAGGTAAAGGGAAGCAATGTGCTCCCTCCCATATTTGGGTATACCAGATGACTTGACAGAAAAACGTACCTACAGTATTCAAAGTCCATCTTAGGACACAGTAGGTCAGTAGTGGCTAAGAGTTTATTGATCGAAAGGTTGGCAGTTCAGTGGTTTGAATCCCTAGTGCCAGGTAATGGGGTGAGCTTCCGTTACTTGTCTCAGCTTCTGTCAACCTAGCAGTTTGAAAGCATGTAAAAAATGCAAGTAGAAAAATAGGGATTACCTTTGGTGGGAAGGTAACAGCATTCTGTGCTCCTTTGGCATTTATTCATGCCAGCCACATGACCATGGAGACGTCTTCAGACAGTGCTGGCTCTTCAGCATTGAAATGGAGATGAGTACTGCCCCCTAGAGTTGGGAATGACTAGCATATATGTATGAAGGGAACCTTTACCTTCAATAAGGAAAGGTTAGGACATATTCCTAGAGCTGTATGAAGCCTAGATTATTTTTAAATGAGGAAGATATAAAACATTGAAACCAATATAATAAGAATATTCTTGAAGCATAAACCTGCCAAAAGTTAATTGCAAGTATCTGAAACACAAGTTGTTAAGCCTACCACTAAGTAACACAAGAACGTGGAATTCATTTCCTGATGTGTAACAATCTATCTTGATTATTTGTCTTCTCTGGGAATTGTTTTTCTTTTTTGTGTGAGAGCAGGGAATGAATGGGAAGAATGTTGGGGCTTCTAACAAGTCATTGAGCTGTTACAACTTATAATTTATGGGTCATACTAGTTCAATAGGAAAGAAAACTGTCATAGAAAACCCCACAATGAATAACATTTTCATGTCCCCTTCCTGCAAATACACGAATGCACGTGGAGGTGTAGCCTCATATAACATTTACTCATCTAAAACTTTTCATTTTTACCAATGCCCCAGTCCTCCCTTTAGAAGTTATATAGGAACTATGTCAACTTCATTCCAAACATTCTCATTCCTCAGCTTTGTGAGTTTCAGGAAATATTTCCCACGTAGACATGCATTATTTATATCACATGAACCATAGGACATGGCTAGAGGCAGAAAGCCAGACCCATCCCCTCTTTTTTCTGTACCTCACAATCCCAGAAAGGGGGAGCATCTGACGATTCATGACAGGAGAATTTTATTTTTAAAAGTATTTTTTTTAATCTTACCTCAGAATTAGATGGGAGAATATATAGACCCTTCATGTGTCAGTGGCATTGAAAAGATTCTGAAATGGACTCACATTTATAGAAGTAGCTGGAATACCCAGTGTTACGACAGAGAAATTGGAATAAACAAAGCAGATGTTTGGAAAGAATGCGATCGTTCATGCTTCCAGGCGTTAAGTCAGTCAAAATTGGGAGGAAGGAGGTGGGGGGGAGAGAGATTGTTTCTGAGGAGACACTTACTGCGTGCTTCAGGGTCTTTTCCTCTTGTACAGCTAGTATAGGCAACCGTCATTGCACTGGAAGTGAACATCCAATAATCATGACAGGACGGCATTCCCTGCAACCTTTCTTTAATCTGATAAACGTGACAGAGAGAAGAGGGGGAATTCGTTATATGCATTTCTTTGGGTTTTAAGCTATAAACAACAGGAATTCAGGATCATGTGAGAAGAGAGATGATGAAAGAAACAGAATGCAGGAAGTCAGGGGAATACAAGAGGCCAGGATCGGATGGGATCCATTCCAGGACATTGAAAGGAAGTGACTAAACTGATACATGAATGTTACCTAATAAAGAAACACAAATGGAGAGAGGAAGACACCAAGGACTGGTGAGATGCTATTCTAATACTTAAATGTTTATAGGTCAAAATCCAGAACGGCATAGGTTGAGAACACTGGTAATAGAAAAGAGGCTGCTTTGAAATACGGTGAGAAAAAAAAGCCTCTGGACCTGCAAGTGAGAAAGATTGACAGAGAGAATAAGGCAGTTATCTTTGTAGGTCTTGCAGGGACAGGCTAGTGGTGGTGCTTGGGAGGGTTTTTTTAATTTTTAAGAGAGCTTGGAGCTATAGCACTCAAAGTGCTATCCAGGGAAACTGCTTTGCCTTGTCTTGGAAATTCACAAATCTTCAGCCAACCTGTCACATACCTCAAAATATTAACGTGGTCTGATTTGTAGCCCTCAAGGGCCCCAGACTCAACAAATCTTCTTTGAAGCTCAGCCTGACAACATCTGGAATCAGAGTTCAAGAAATGAGGGCAACTTTTTTCTGCTTGACAGACATCACTTCCTAAGGCAATGTAAGATTTATAAAATTAGGCATGTTTAATAATAACATTGAAAGGAGAGGAGCTTTTTTTTTAATGTGTATTTTCTTGTTTCGTGATATTGTTGTGCCAACAAGCCGTTGAGAAATTGAAATACAGGTGTTTCTATTAACACCTCAATTGTCATGTACCAAGGACATAATGAACATTGACATTTACTTTTATTCATCTAGTTCTAGATTATCTACAGACTGGCAGAAGATCTCTAGGCATTGCACTCCAATCAGTTCCAGGCCTATTTTGAAAAGCCAGGAATTTGAACCCATCATATTTTGCATGTAAAGCAGGGATATCTATAGCCTTTGTCCATTAAGGGAAAAATTATCAATTTCTCCATAATAATCAACACCCCCTTTTACCAAAAATGCAGTTTTTGTAAATATTCTTTCCTCTTGAAATATATTAATTGAATTCTTAATCAATTTACATGGGTGAAATTCTATAGCTGTAGCTATTCCTAGTATATACAGTATTATGTAGCTTTGAGAAAGTTACACAATTGTTCAGACCAAAATGTTCTAAGTTTTCTTCAGGTTCATATTGTATCATTTTCATGTTTTGGCCTTCCACCGATGAAGACATTTATGAATTATAGTCATATAAGAAACAACAGCCCCTACCACCATCCCCAACTGTTATTTCTGATCTTATTAATAGAGAATTATCCATGATCAGCTGAGGAGAACAAGACATACGGTAGGTAGAAGAGAGAGGAGTTCATCCTTGAAACTTTCCCAGGATATTTTTGCCTGCCCAAAATCTGACAAACACAGTTAATCCTCTTGGTTTTCTGTGCCATGCATTCCTTTTTAAAATATTTGGTTTGTGAGGATTTTCACGTCATTCTCTCAAATGCATTTCCCTTTTTATCTCTGCAATATTAGTTTCTCCAAAAGGTATTTCTAATGAGTTGCCTTCTCCCTTTCTTTATTGTTCTTGCCTGCAGCATTGACGCTTTGAATCTCCTTTTCCTGTTATTATCTGGATATCTCGCACAGTATGCATGTTTGGGTGGGCATATTGATTCTGCAGTCAAGCTTACAGAGAACCTCAATTCCTTTAGTTGTTTTGAGGTACGGGAGTTGTATGTAAGCTGTTCAAGGAAATAAAAATAAATGCTAATTTATTTTCAGCCTGCCAGCAGTTATTCAGTTATGGGTACGGACATAAATATTTTACTGACAAAACAGGAAAGTTGCACTAATGAATAATTGCACTGTTATCCTGGACTGGCAGAAATATCTACTACAAACTCATTTTTGGTTTCCAGAAATGTTCTTTTAAGTAGTTACACCAGGGACAAGCATGTTTCCCCCACCCTCTTTGTGCTTCATAAAAATGAACTACTTATTAAAAGCTCTCTCCTGAAGCAAAACAATGGAACAAAATAATACTATCAGCAACAACTGCCAGAGTACAAAGGATGCGAGTTTAGAGAATGGGTGGGTTTAAAAAAAAAAAAAAAAAGTTCAGGAAGTTTTGTTATTGGAAACTCCTCTTAACTTGCTGTTGCTTTGTACTACGTAACCACTGTCTGGTTCTGGATATTGTGTCCTTTTTTGGTCCCATTTAATGTCTTCTCTATTTGCTAAGGGATGGGCCCAAGTGCTATTCAGAAAGCTGAATTTGTGAATGACCTCCTGTTTTCCGCTGAGTCTTTGAAATTGGAGAGCCTCATGATATAAACAGCCTTGAAGAATTTTCAGGTGCAAAGATTTCTTTCTATGCCCGTACAAAACTGCTAGCTTTTCTTTTCCTTTTCACCCTACTATGTGCAAAGTACAATTTATGAAAATCATGATCAAAATGCTTATTTAAATTTTTCAGAAAAATGCAGAACATATTAGGGGAAAGTGTGGTTGGGAAATGAAAATACAGTAATGAGAAATAGATCTCCTGAGTGTTTGGATCAAGTTAGGTTCATTAATAAATTACTTTCTTGTCTTGCTTAATAAATATGAGAAAATTCTAAATAATAAATGGAACTGATTTGTTAAAGCAAAGTCTTATCACTTATATTGATACAGAAGAAGGAAATAATGCCATGTCTTTCTGTTCACTTCGTTGCATGTTGCCAGTGATGAATTTCATGTATAATATTTTTATTATATAATCATTTTTATCTATGTGAATGGTATGCGATTTCCATTGTTTAGTTTTGGTATCTATTATCAGAATGTCTTGGAGTGCTTTTTAGACAGTAACGTTTATCCCCTCTCGCCCCCCCCTTCCCCTCTGCCCCTTTAGGTCTGAAGAGCAGGTAATGGAAGCAACGCAGATCAGTATGTCCCAAGCCTCACTAGTCAATGGCAGCATCAGTGCTAAAATGAAGAGAAACAAGCCCCGTGTGATGTCTAAAAGTGGTCACAGCAATATCAGAATTGACAAGGTCGATGGTATTTACCTCCTTTATCTTCAAGACCTGTGGACCACAGTTATTGACATGAAATGGAGATACAAACTTACATTGTTTGCTGCTACTTTCATCATGACTTGGTTTCTGTTTGGAGTCATTTACTTTGTCATTGCATTTCTACATGGAGATCTGGAAGACACCAGACACCCTCGGAAACATATCCCTTGTGTCATGAATGTAGATTCACTAACAGGGGCATTTCTCTTTTCTTTGGAATCCCAGACAACCATCGGTTATGGCTTTCGGGTTATCACTGAGGAATGTCCTCATGCCATTTTTCTCTTGGTGGCTCAGTTAGTTCTCACTACCCTGATTGAGATTTTCATTACTGGAACTTTCCTGGCCAAAATTGCTAGACCTAAAAAAAGGGCTGAGACAATTAAGTTTAGTCATTGTGCTGTCATAACCAAACACAATGGACAGCTCTGCCTTGTAATCCGTGTAGCAAATATGAGAAAGAGCCTCCTGATTCAGTGCCAGCTAACTGGAAAGCTTCTTCAGACCTATGAAACCAAAGAAGGAGAAAGGATTCTGCTAAACCAAGCTAGTGTCAAATTCCATGTGGATTCATCATCAGAAAGCCCTTTCTTGATTCTACCTCTGACTTTTTACCACATTTTGGATGAGAGCAGCCCTTTAAACGACCTGACACCCCAAAATCTAAAGGAAAAGGATTTTGAGCTCATTATCCTTTTGAATGCCACAGTAGAATCCACGAGTGCCGTATGCCAGAGCCGAACTTCATATATTCCAGAGGAGATCTTCTGGGGTTTTGAATTTCTGCCTGTGATTTCTCTTTCACAGAATGGAAAATATGTTGCAGATTTTAGTCAATTTGAGCTGATCAGAAGAAGCGTCGACTGTACATTATACAGCACGGACCCTGAAAAGCAAAAATTGGAAGAGCAATATAGAAAGGAAGATCAGAGGGAGAGAGAACGCAGAACCATGTTGTTACAACAAAGTAATGTTTGATGGCTTATCTATAACCAATTATACTGTATATAACATTTCTATCTGAAAGTTGTTTATTCAAACACTATGATTTTATCAGAACGCATTATTAATTGTTTTCAATTTTTGTATACCACAACAATGTAAAATGGAAGTGCCATTTTGCATGCCACAACAATGTAAAATGGAAGTATACTTGGGGAGTATAGAAACCTGCCTTAATATGAACAAAATTATGATTATGACTAGCAGTGGCACGCCTGGTGTTCCAGATAGGAAATTTCACTAGCAGTATCTGGAACTGGATCCATGACATCTACTGGCATCTTTCTCCAGTGCTGAAATGAAGTAGAATGGTTAGCACATTGACATTATGCTGCCAATGACTTTGTGATCTGCATCACTGGTGATGAGCTATGGCATTTTGTCCACTATAACACAGAGTAGAAAGTCAGTAGAGTCAATGGCTCTACTTTTTAACTCCTCCCTTCCTTCTTGCTATTAGAGACAGGATGTGGTTAGCATGTTGATCTCCAGAGCTATATCATCTTCCTGTTGCTTAGTGTTTGATATATGACAACTGATTTTTAATTGTTGTGTCTGAAGTTTGATTTGTTGAACATATTTTTCCAGATACAAAAATTTGATTTTTTTGAACATATTTCTCCAGAAATAAAAATCGACATAGGCGTTTGTGTTAGATATAGATAGCAATTTTAAAAGTTTATTCAAAGGAAGTATTATGAACACTGGTACCTTGTACAGTGACACCATGATATGATAAAGACAGTTTGTCAGATTCCGCCAAATGTCTTTTGTGTGGATCTTAATTGCTATTTTTTCTAAACTGATTTTTTTTTCTCCTTGTCCAGTTTAAATTTGTATATTATTGATAATGCATAAGATCAAAATCAGAATGGAAATATAGAGGGAGACCCAGCTTTGCTCTGAGTTCTCTCATCAGCACATTACTGATCAGAAGCTTAATAGCCTCTCACATTTTTATTTGTACCCCACCCTTATTATTTTTATAAGTAGATCAAGGTACAACCCTATCCAATAAACCTGCCTTCTCCTATTGTCTCCAGAATAACCAGCTTGTGAGGTGGGTTGGGCTGAGAGAGAATGACTGGCCCAAAGTCACCCAACTGGCTTTCATAACTAAGGGATGACTTGAATTCACAGTCTTCCCGCTTTCTAGCCCTGTGCCTTAACCACTAGACTAGACCAAACTGGTTCTTATGTAAACAATGGTTTAAGGAAAGTGCCTGAACACATCCTTTTTGTGGTCATTTTAGATGAGCAAGAAAGAACAAAATAAATGGCTCCACAACCTTTTTCTTGAGTGCAAACTCTTTTTTGCCCAGACAATCTTTACCCAATTTTCAATTTACTCAATTTTCAATTCTCTCCCCCCCTCTCCTCCCTCCCTCCTGCCCTCCTCCCTCCCATACTTTGAAGGACAGATTTAAAAACATATAAGGATGGTATTGAAAACAACAATCATATAGGGGCCATGCTAGTAACAATATTTTGCTTTTATGAAATAATCACTTTTTAAAAGCTGTTTAGCTTTGCTTTAGAAAACTATTTAATGATCTTAAATAAAGGATTCCAAAATAGTTACTGGCAATATTTGTTTGAACATGTTGTCTGTAAATGCCTGCTGTGCTATTAATAGGACATGTATAAATGGTACTGTCAGCAATTAGTTTTTGTAGACAACTGTGTCACATATCTTTAGTTACTGTCTGCTTGCATTTTCAAAGTATAAGAAAAACCATTTCCCCAGTTGCGTATTGTCCTGCTCCTGGTAATACCACATTGTGGCAAATCATCCCAAGGTCATTGTTCCTAGATCTGCCGTCCTTCTGACATTCAGATCTGCCCTTGGGCTTATTTTATAACCAGTTTTTCTTTTAACTTTAAACATTAAAATGACATTGACTGTCTTTGCTCTTTGATTACTACTTTTCTGAAAAGAAAAAAAAAGTTTCTGACAGAATTTATAATGAAGTGTATTTTCTTGTGGTTAGTTTATTCTATGGATTCAGAATTCAGCATCAGTCTTATATATTCATTTTTATTTATTTTATTTTGTCAAGCACATATTTGATAATATACATTATTTGAATACATAAGATAAGTACAAATACAAGGGAACATTTGGACAGGGATGGTAGGCATGCTGGCGTGTTTATGCATGCCCCTTAGTAACCTCTTACCGTAGGAATGTGGTGAGGTCAACAGTAGACAGTCTAAGAGTAAAATTTTGGGAATTTGGGGAGGAAACTACAGAGTAAGATAATGAGTTCCAGGCATTAATCATTCTGTTGCTGAAATCGTATTTTCTGCAATTGAATTTGGAGCGGTTCACTTTGAGTTTGTATCTGTTGTGTGCTTGTGTATTGTTGTGGTTGAAGCTGAAGTAGTGGTTGGCAGGTGTTGTGGTTGGCTCTGGGCCAGCTCCTGGTCCAAGGACTGTGGAGGTTGATGTAGGAGAATCCTAACATTATCAGAGGTTTCGAAGGACTTTGTGGAACAATTCCAGTTAAGCACAGGGTGAGGATTCTTAAAGGAGGGTGGCTGTGACGTCTTCACAGCTGCCTTTTATCTGCTTTGCTTTTGTTTTATGTTTTTCACAGCATTCATGGCTTGTGGGTTTGTGGGGGAGCACTTTGGCTGATTTAAAGTGTGTTTGGACACTATTTTCCTTTTGATAAACCAACTTTGTTTACTTTACAACTGTGTGTGTTTGAATTTCTACTTTGGACTTAATTGGGGGCTCATAACGTGAAGCCCGGCATAACAGCAGGAAGGACGTTATAGCAGATAATTTTATGAGCTACGTTTAGGTCATGCCAAAGGCAATGTAGTTCTAAGTTTTCTAAGCCCAGGATTTTAAGTCTGGTGGTGTATGGTATTCTGTTGAGAGCAGAGTGGAGAACTCTTCTTATAAAGTATCTCTGGACATGCTCTGTTGTATTAATATCTGATATGTAGTGTGGGTATATAGCAGTGAAGCGCTACCAAAATATTTACTACCACACTGTGGGCATGGCTTATGCATTTTCTTTCAACATTTTTCAGTACAAATTGGGTGCTCTGTGGTGGAGCTCTATTTTCGCTACCCCCCTAGCCCACCCCTGGTATATAGCAGAAGATACAAATATTCATTTTTATAGATAAAAGAAAAAAATATGGAATAATTATTTACTAGACCTAGTAAAGTCATAAAGAATTTGCAGAGAGTCTTTGATTTCTAACATAAAAATTGCTGCAGAGGTTTATTTCCCCCTTCTGAATATTTTGTAAACTGTTGTGATTGGCTCACAGCCAGCTCCTCTGGTAACAGATTTTGAACCGGACGAGCCGGGTCCATCGGACCATTAGAGACCTGTGTGGCTCTCAGAGGGTTCAGACAGTGAGGGGGAAGGAGAGATGGAAGCTGAAGGTGTTGGAGAGATAGAAGTGGAGGCCCCTGCAGTGCCTGTGGAACCTCCAGTTAGAGCCTCGTCTGGATTGGATGAGGATGGGGTGATTAATGACCCCATTCTTAATATCTGGATTCAAAGTACCCCATTCTTACTATCTGGGTTCACATGATTATGGGATGACAGGATCAGCTGCGCAGATGCAGAAGACGATCTTAATCACAGCTGGGAGTAATTAGGGAATCCTGCAGCAGGCTTAAAAGGGGAGATTTTGTGAGAGAATTCTTTGCAGAAGTTATCGTTTGTGGTTTAACAGAGACAAAAAAACAGATCTGGAGTTCCGTCTCTCAACCAACATCTTGCATCCTTGGAAAACAACCCAGTTTTGGGGCACTTGTGTTTCGAAAGACTGTAGCTCTTGAACAATAAAATGAGTATTTTTGCTGCAGCCCAGTTTGGAAGCATTCTTTATAAACTTTGGGGGGTGGGGGTGGTGAGACATTCGTTATTGGCTTGGCAGATAATCTCAACCTTTTGGTCATAAACAGACATTCTTCTGCCATCATTGCAGCTCTCAGCCAATTGGTAAAGCAATATATTTTGTGTTTCGAAAACCTCCAGTCTATGTATGTTTTCATCTTTCCTTGCTGCTCAAATGGCCTGTCAGGCAGACCACAAACATGTTTAGATTATTTATTTATTGTATCATAATATATAAGGTTTAAGTTAGATTAAAATATTTCCTTTTTAATTATTTGACATTACTAGCCATAACCATACTAGATAATATCCTTGCATTAAATGTACAGGTTTTGTGTGAAAATATAATAAAATGTATCTTGCCCTTCTTTAATCCTTTCAGTTAAATAATTAGGAGAGGAAACAATGAACAATAATTCATTGTTTAGAATTTTAACATGGACATGTTCAACCACTATGATTCCTAAAGTTAAATGATTACTTACAACAACTGAGAACCTTTGTTGCTCAAAAATAATTTAGTAATAGTGTCTCAGTAGCTTACTTATAGTTGTGGCACATCCAATGGTAATGGTGAAGGTGCTGAAATCCTGCCTATCCTGATTATTATTTGAGTAAGACGTGTGGGGGTTATATTACAAAAATAACTTTTTAAAAGAGCTGATTTGACCCAAGTAGTTCCTATTGATTAGCCCTTGATTGAGACAATGCAAATTTATGGAAAAATAATTAGAATATGTGTTGCATGTAAACGAAATTTCAGAGAAGATGTAATGGTATTTGAGAATGAACTTGGGAGACAGTAGGTAGAATCATAGACTGGAAAACTGTATGTAAAAAGTACCTTGACCCATGAAAGGAATAAACATTATTTTTAATGCGTTCCCTCATTCTGTGAGCTATATTTTATATGCTCTGGTTTCTCCCTTCTGTTAGCTAAGATCATTTCCATGTACCATTATAGAAAATTAGCCCAGCCCATGTTTAGTTTGAGATGTGAATTGAATGTCTTAAGCTTATAAAGAGATGAATTTCATTAAGGCAATATAAATGAGAAAATTTAAACACTAATTATTATTAATGAATTATTCTTCATTTCTCATTGATCTCATCACATGCTTAAGTAATTGTTCTTTAATTGAAAAAAAGCTGCAGTTTATTCAATAAAAGATTCAATTCAGTTCAAATTTATTACAGTCATATACCAAAACAAATAAATACACATCAAAAAGCTCTGAGATAAAATGATAAATAACAGATAAAATCCATTATAATATCTGGTCTATCAATTATACATGGTCAATGCTACTAAAATTACAACCCATAAGCTGTGAGGTCTATAGACAATTTAATACTAATAGGGAAAGGAATAAACAGGCTTGCCACATTTGTCGTATAAATTAACTATGGTGGATTAGACATTAAAGGTTAGCCACAGCTGGTATATAAATCGCTATGGTGAAGAAGACACATATTTGTGATGAATCCCCACTACTGCTGTGCAGAATCTGGCCACCTGTGCTGTAATTATGGCCTGTTCATCCTTAAGCAGCCACTGGAAATAGGTAGTGTCTGAGTGGCCAGGATACCTTGCAATTAATGGCAGAATATGTTTTTTCCTAATCTCCGTATAAAAGGAACATCTCAGGAGCATGTGTCCCATAGTCCCCATCTCTCCTGAACTGCAGGGGAAAAGTCTTTCAGTAAATGGTATTCTTTTATACTTGCCATACAAAACGGCCGGTGGAAGTGCATGGCACCGTGTAAGAGCAAATGCTTTTCAGTGGTTTGCTGATTCCAGCTTTGTAAGTGTTGTGATTCAGCCTGAGG
This sequence comes from Erythrolamprus reginae, assembly GCF_031021105.1. Lineage (NCBI taxonomy): Eukaryota > Metazoa > Chordata > Lepidosauria > Squamata > Dipsadidae > Erythrolamprus > Erythrolamprus reginae. The sequence continues at coordinate 61,906,749 of NC_091953.1, forward strand.
CTGCTCAGGGACCAGCTGTGTCTCTGCTGGCTCCATGCCCGGAAGAGGATGACAGCGCAGAGGAGGGGGCTGAACAGTCGGACGGGGGAGAGGAAAATCAGGAATGGGATGGAGAACAGCATGAGAGCCCCGGGGGGGGGGGGGGGCGCTCTCCCCAGCCAGTAGCTTGGAGTCATTAGGTGATGACGCACAAGCTGTCATTGACATGAGACAGCGATGTTCAGAGCAACGAAAGGAGCAGTTAAAGAGATATTTTCACCATTGAAGTAGAAACAGCTGGGTTTGGTTGTGGTACTCATCAGCAGGGGTTAAAAGGCAGGCAATCCCTTTAAGCCATGTGGAGTGTTATCAGCTTGGCGTGGCGTTATCCTGTCTTGTTTCTCGGCATCTCTGTTCCTGGCTTGTGGCCCAGCAGCTTTGGAAGATCCGCGGGAGGTATAGGTCTGCTATCTACAGCCTTGGCTTGGCAGCAAGAATTCTGTATTGCTGCATGGACTTTTGGCCTTTGTGAATATATCTGAAGATACAGCATTTTCCTGTTTGTAAGGACATTTTCTGTTACCTGTGTTTTTCTTGAATTTTATAAAACTGCCTTTGCCTTTTACCAGTGTGTCTGGCTTCTCTTTTTGGGTTGGTATTGGCTTCTGGAGTGACCCAGACAGAACACTAAGGAGCCACAACACATCTAGTGGCATCTGGAGCCAGAAACAGTGGAGATTTCGCTAAGTCCGCCTGCCTCTCTATGTCGTCCACCCTTTGTCGCAAGCTTTGTCTTGCTTGATCATAGTCCATCTTGAGTATTGAAGCTGGGGAGAAACCTAATTTGTCAAGATTGGACTCGACAGCCTTGATCCACGAGGAAGAAAATTTGTCTTGAAGGATTAACAGAGCAAGACCTTGTGGAAAAAAGTTAAGCTGTAACCAGATATTTAGAAATGCTATACAGATTCTTGCTTCGACTTTTATCAATCCTGTCTCCAAGTGCAGAAGTGCTTTTGAAACGCAATGTGGCACCTGGAGAATTGATCTAATAAATTTGGATTGAACTATTTCTAGTGATGTAAAGTGTGAAGCAGAAGCTGGCCGTCCAAGCAAAGGAGCTGAGCTAGCAACTTGGCCACAAAAAGCAGAGACATGGTATCCTCCCTTTGTGCGGGAAAAAATTGAGAATGGCCCAGGGCAGCTGCATATTCTCCATGTGCTTTTCTTGAGCCATTGGCATAATAAAAGATTAAATAGATGGATAAAATAGGATAGCTAAAAACAGACTATCAAGGTCAAGTTAAAGGATCACATTTATTGCGATAAGTTCTCATTGTGAAGTGAATTAATATTTATAGATTATGTGAAAAGATTTGAGTTTATGTTGTAAGAGTTACTTCAGGTAAGCATTCCCCAAATGCTATTCTGCCCCCAAATCAGAGTAACACAGCTGTTTTAAAGGAGTCAGGCTTCCCCATTGACTTTGCTTGTCAGAAGGTTGCAAAAGGAGACGACATGACCCTGGGATAGTGCAATCGTCTTAATTATGAGTCAGTTGCCAAGCATCTGAATTTTTAATAATGTGACCATGGTGAATCTGCAATGATCATACATGTGAAAAATGATCATGCCCAGGGGTTGGTTGCTGCCCGGATAGGGGGGAACGCAGTGGGGTAGCGAAAATGGAGTGCCACCCCAAAGCACCTAATTTGCACTGAAAGATGTTGAAAGAAAATGCAGGACGTCCTGCATAAACCACGCCCACAGTGTGGTAGTAAAAATTTTGGAAGCCCTTCACTGATCATGTCTTATATTTTTCAATGCCATTGTAACTTCAAACAGTTACAATGAACTGTTGTAAGCTGAGGACTACCTGTATAATGAATGTCCCCGTGGGTAAATCCCTTCTTCCTCGCTATTATGACACAAAATGTAGATGTACAAGTTGAATTTGGAAAGAAAGATGGCAAAAAGAAATTATAGCTTTATTTTTTTTATTTATTTATTTGTTTGTTTGTTTGTTTGTTTGTTTGTTTATTTATTTATTAGATTTGTATGCCGCTCCTCTCCGTAGACTCGGGGAGGCTAACAACAATAATAAGACAATATAAACAAATCTAATATTTAAGTTAATTTAAAAATCCTAATTTAAGAAACCAATCACACATACAGACATACCATGCATAAATTTTATAAGCCTAGGGGGAAGGGAAAATCTCAATTCCCCCATACCTGACGACAGAGGTGGGTTTTAAGGAGCTTACGAAAGGCAAGGAGGGTGGGGGCAACTCTGATATCTGCGGGGAGTTGGTTCCAGAGGGTCGGGGCCGCCACAGAGAAGGCTCTTCCCCTGGGTCCCGCCAAACGACGTTGTTTAGTCGACAGGATCCGGAGAAGACCAACTCTGTGAGACCTAACTGGTCGCTGGATTCGTGTGGCAGAAGGCGGTCCCGGAGATTCTGGTCCGATGCCATGAAGGGCTTAATAGGTCATAATCAACACTTTGAATTGTGGCCAGAAACCGATCGGCAACCAATGCAGACTGGGAGTGTTGGTGTAACATGGGCATATTTAGGAAAGCCCATGATAGCTCTCGCAGCTGCATTCTGCATGATCTGAAGTTTCCGAACACTTTTTCAAAGGTAGCCCCATGTAGAGAGCATTACAGTAGTCGAGCCTCGAGGTGATGAGGGCATGAGTGACTATGAGCAGTGACTCCCGGTCCAAATAGGGCCGCAACTGGTGCACCAGGCGAACCTGGGCAAACGCCCCCCTCGCCACAGCTGAAAGATGTTTCTCTAATGTGAGCTGTGGATCGAGGAGGACGCCCAAGTTGTGTACCCTCTCTGAGGGGGTTAGTGACTCCCCCCCCCAGGGTGATGGATGGACAGATGGAGTTGTCCTTGGGAGGCAAAACCCACAGCCACTCCGTCTTGTCTGGGTTGAGTTTGAGTTTGTTGACACCCATCCAGGCTCCAACAGCCTCCAGGCACCGGCACATCAAATGTATGTTCCATTCTGTGTTTCTGAGAATTCCATAGCACAACAGGAATGAATATATGTAAGGAAAAGAGGAAGATTGTTTCCAGGTAAATATGCTAGCAAAATGGACTCAAAGCTAAAACTTGAGGAAAACAACTGATCATGTCTTATTTTTTTCAATGACATTGTAACTTCAAACCGTAAGTAAATGAACTGTTGTAAGTTGAGGACTACCTGTATAACGAATGTCCCCATGGGTAAATCCCTTCCTCCTAGCTATTATGACACAAAATGTAGATGTACAAGTTGAATTTGGAAAGAAAGATGGAAATGGCGAAAAGAAATTATAGCTTTAATAAGAGCCCGACTGAATATAGAGGGTTCAGAAATCTAATTTGTATGTCCAGGCTGAACTAGGTGCCTGCAAATGTTTTACAGCTCTTTTCATGTTTGACAAAATGTCTGTATCACAAAACGCTTTTTGAAATTGAAATTCTTACATTTTGCTGCTGGCTTCTGCACCTACATTTATTTCTGTCAACCCTTTGCAGGGTTGCTCTTTGTAGTCCATGTTGCACTCAAAGTGCTGTGTTGGAAAAACAAAGGTCAGGGAAACAGAGCCAGTTGGCTCCCTAGCCCTTAGTTGCTTAATAACTTCCTAGAAGAAGGAAGGTATTTCTCCACCCTTCCTCTTTAATGTCCTTTAAATATTGTATTCCTATTTGCTACACAAATAGCCTGCGGTCTGTAGGAGTGTCTGAAAGTCTGAAACATTTTAAAAGCCTTTATTCACTCCTCCAAAAATTCCATAGAACATCACTCATAGAATGGCTTATAATGAATACAGGATGTGTACACTGTACCACTAAAGCCTAGTTTAAATAAACTTGAAGGAAAGAAGATCAAAATATGGAAAATAGAGACATTTGTATTGAGTAATGTTCATGTTCACTGGGTGTGTATCATGCAATAAAGCTATACATCAGATGAGAGAAGTAACAGTGTAACACTATTAAAATTTGGAAAATTCTAACTGATTTATTAGATATTGATCAGGATTTTGTCTATTTTTGATTTGGCTATACTTCTCCTTTTAATTTTTTTTCTTTTGCTATTTGTTAGTGAATGCTTTTATGGAAATACAAATATTCCAGGGTAGGACCTTAATCTTGCCAAAATGGTACCATTTCCACACAAAACGGAGATGTCAACAAGATAGGAAGAATCCTAACATTTATTGAAGAAGAAAGCCCAACAACAGAAAACTAAAAATCTAGTGGGATAATTTACTTCTAATATTTAAGAAAAAGCAGCTACTTATTCAGAAAAAAAATGATCTGCTAAGATTTTATAGGAGCCATAACCCTTGCACATCTGGAAAGCAAATAGTTGGAGGAGACTGCATTATTGAATATTACATTTTGTCCTCAATGAATTCTTTTTATGGCTTTGACTGGTGTTTGACTGGTGTTTCCGATATCATTATAGGTAGTCTGCAACTTACAGCCATTCATTTAGTGACCATTCAAAGCTACAGTGGCACTAATTAAAAGTGACTTATAAACATTTTTTACACTTATGACTAGTGCGCCATCCTCATGGTCCCATTATTAAAATTCAGATACTTGGCAATTGGCATGTATTTATGATGTTTCCAGTACCTTGGGGTCATGTGATAATATTTTACGATCTTCTGACAAGCAAAGTCAATGAGGAAGCCAGAGTCCCTTAATGGCCATGTTACTAATTTAAGTGATCCACTTAACAACAATACTCCACTCGTCATCTTTAGGCTGGTGCTTTTGTCCTTGTGCTAAGGTGAACACAGTGAGACCTGAGCTGCCTTCTCTCTATAAATACTGGCGGGTGGGTGTGGAGTGTTGACTCAGCAGCTGCAAGCTGTGTTGAAACTGACTCACCAGGAAGTTTCAACACAGCTTACAGCTGCTGAGGAAGCACTCCACACCCACCCACCAGTATTTATAGAGGGAAGGCAGCTCAGGTCTCACTGTGTTTGTCCTAGCACAAGGACAAAAGCACCAGCCTGAAGATGATGAGTAGAACCTCATCAAAATGTTGGCAGAAATTTCTGAAACTTATACGGGAAGAAACCAGAATATAGCAAGATACCGAACAAAATTTTCAGCAAAAATTTCCTTCGGTATCCAAACAAAAATTCGGATACCGAACAGCCAGAAAATTTTGTTAATTATCCGAAATGTTACCGTCAGGGGCAGCTGCAATTCCAGCAGCTTCGGGGGGCTCCTTTCCTCAATGCTTCATCTTGTTACCTGTAGGCAGCTGCACCAACTTTCTCCTTCCCGGCGGCGGCAATGGCGGTGGCTTCCCTTCAAGGAGCAACAGCGCCGGGAACATCACGTGATGAAGGGAAGCTGCCGGAGCCATCTCAGCAGTTGCTGCCGCTCCAGAAGCTTCCCTTCATTACGTGACGTTCCTGGCGCTGTTGCTACTCGAAGGGAAGGAGAAAGTTGGTGCAGCTGCCTATAGGTAACAAGAAGAAGCACTGGGGAAAGGAGCCCCCTGAAGCTGCCGG